>NC_057948.1:1483843-1552841 GCF_018555375.3 Anguilla rostrata
AAAAAACACCCATTCGTAAAACTAAAATACTTTATACCACACTGTAAATGATATGTAATGATTATAATGTAAATAAGACCTTGGCAAAGAAATACATGTGAGGATCTTGTTGTTCAAACGAGTTTTCTCGGCGACTTAGCCACCAGAAATAATAGTTACAAAAATAGGATGTATGAAAAAACAAAACCTCACAACACTGGTGGTATTTTAACACGGATGTTTTTCACGAATGTTCCATTCACATTAGTTCATTCTGCCACATTTCACTCAATGAAATGCAGTACATGCAAGTAAAAAATGGGACCGTTCTGGGGGAGGGGGGCTGTGCTTCGAGTGTCTTGAGCAATATGCAAATTATATGGTGACAATGGGTGCGTCTAATCTAATCAGCAGTTCCAATAACAACAGCATTCTCAGTTGCAGGCTGAAGTTCATAATAAAAATCATGCACTAAAAGATGAAGACAGAAAAATATGCTTTAATGCTCCCTACGAAACACAGCAGAAAAAGTGGGATTTCAAAACTGAATACAGTTCAATATGTAGCTTCAGCGCACACAGAAAGTGACATTGAGATAGTAACAAAGTAAAAAGACGAGACACGTCTTCAGTAATTTGCTTTATTATATCGAAACCACTAGCATACGGCACATTGTTAGGAAATTTAAACAATTTTGAAAATATAACGGTAGCTAAATATGTAGTAGAGCCCTATATGTAGTAGGGCCTGGCCGATATATCTGCCATTATTTGACTTTTTTGACGATATCGGGATCGGCAGTTATGCCGCCGATGTGTCCCGATATTTTAATAAGTTTATTTATTTATTTTTAGTTTTATTTTTCTGTACTTGTCTGTTCGAACGTTGTAGTTGCTATTTACTAGAATTATCCAGTAGAGGGAGCTCTAATACAAGTGTGAACTGCAGCAGCTGATGCGCTACTTCTCTAATAAGACGTTTGTCACTCGTGCCTCATCCAATATTCTCCACTGCACAGATTTGATTGCCGCAATAAAGGTATTTATATTTAGTTAAAGTTTTTTAATTAAATGCGTTTATACGACCACTATGTTTATCAATCCTCATTATCAAGCGAGCGAGCTAGCTAACGTATTTGGTTCACTTTAGCAAGCTAGCTGGCTAGCAAGCCTTTATGAAGTGGCAGTGAGCACATAAGCAGCGTAGGATCTACATTTCCAGATGACATCGCTGTATTCTCAAATAAATAACCAGCCAAAATAAAATAGTGATTGAATTCATCACACGTTTGTTTTTTTAATCTGAGATAATGATATTAGCTACTATATGACGCTGTGTCAATAGCCAACGCCTTATTGCGAGTGTGTCTAGTCATGCGTCATCGTAGCAAGCTAACCAGACAGTAAAAACGCAGATAAAACACTTCTAACGTGGATCATTTTAAGCCATGTTATCTATCTTTGTTGTGATAACATGAGAGAAGGATTGCTGTTGGGGAAGTGAATCGACCAACAGTTAGCGCGGGTAACCTGCACGAAAGCGCATTGTAGTTTTTTTCACGTATTTCATCCAGTCAATTTAATTTCATCGTTACACTTGATTCACTCTTTGGCTCCGCTAGATAAAGTCTTACTCTTTGAGATCATGTAGTAGAAATAAAATAAGAAAATATAATTAATTTAACTTACTGAGAATATATAATAAGAAATAATGAGGCTGTGTCAATAGCTAATGCGTTATTGCCAGCGAGTGTGTCATCTAGTCACACATCACCACCGAATTCTTGCGGACAGGGAAGCTCACTAGATAGTCTTACTCGTTGAGATCACGTAGTAGGAATAAAATAAGAAAATATAATTAATGTACTGAGAATAGATACTAAGAAATGATAACCAATTAATAACAAAAACAACAATAATAATAATATTCATAAAAATACATGTTTGAAACTGGAAAACTGACTTTTTAAATTAATTTTTTATAGATGGCTGGAAAAGAAAGGAGTAAAAGCAAGGTGTGGAGTTATTTTGATTTCACACACGAAGATGGTGTTAATATATATATATATATATATATATATATATATATATATATATATATATATATAATTTAATATCATCTTTTACTTTTTTATCTAAAAAGTTCTTTGTGTGTTTATTTCTATTTTTATTTGTTTGCTTATAAGTTAAATGTTCTTAAATATAGAAACTTTAATAACATATAAGTTTTTCAAATTGATTTGAAAATGTTGCACTTTTTGACAAAATATCGGTCAAAACATCGGTAATCGGTGGTCTAGGACTCTCCAAAATCGGGATCGGCATCTATAATCTATAATTTGTGTAGTAATCTGTATAATCTGTAATTTGGCAAATGGCAAATTTACACAAGTCTCTATACGACTGGGCGCAAGGCTCAACAATATCAATGAGCGAGGCATGAAAGTCAACTGATAACAAGTGCACTAAATAAACGTGATCCCTCTGGGAAAAATCCATAGGAAATTTGCTGAGGGAACCCATGGCGGAAGAAACGTCCAGGTTGACCTACAAAAAGACGTCTTCACTAACACTCTATGAATAAACAAATTACCAGCCAAAACAACAGCTATTGCGGATTTGCACTTGTTTTACTAATGTTTTATATTTTTATCTTGCTATATTCTTGCTGTATTAAATATAATCTTTAACTTAGATTTAGTTTTTGGGCGGAATGGTAGTGCATTGGGTAGCACTGTCGCCTCACAGCAAGAAGATCATGGGTTCGAATCTTGGCTTGGGGCCTTTCTGTGTGGAGTTTGCATGTTCTTCCTGTGTCCGTGTGGGTTTCCTCCCACAGTCCAAAGACATGCAGGCGAATTGGAGACTCTAAATTGCCCATAGGTGTGAGTGTGTGAGTGAATGGTGTATGTGACCTGTGATAAATTGGCAGCCTGTCTAGGGTGTATTCCTGCCTCTTGCCCAATGCACTCTGGGATAGGCTCCAGCACCCCCTGCGACCCTGTTCAGGATAAGCGGGTATAGATAATGGATGGATGGAATCCTTGCATTTGAAGAAGGAAAATTTGATTTTAACCCTTATTTAAAAATTTCCAGTTGCATAATAACTGTAAAAAATAAAAAATGAATAAAATAAAATGATTTCAGAACATAAGGGAAAGGCATAGGCATAAACAAATGATCATAAAACAAATGCAATATAAAAATATTTTTAAAGAGAACATAAAAAAATATAATTTATTCTTCAAAATAAACATAAACTAATATTTCTAATAACAAAATGAAATAAATAAAATATTTGTATTAATAAAAAAGCAACAGCGTGTCTGCCGTGATGAAAAGTGAATCCTTGCGCCTCCTGGTGTGGTGGAGGAGAACTGACTCATTAGTCTGAAGATGGCCGAAATGTAACAACACTGTTATAACACACATGGAGGTGAAATAAGGTGTTTTTATCATTTTCCAAACGTGACTTTAACATTCCTGCAACGCTGGAATGTAAAGAACAAATATCTAGGAAAAGTCAGTGAATGCAGATGCTGTAGCTTGTTAGTAACTAAATGAAAAAAATCCTAAACTCGGAAATATCTCAGTATCTCAGCGCTTCTAGTGTTAAAGCAGGAACCCTGTGCTCAAAAGCTGGTGATTAAACCACTGTCCCATCAGACAGACTGCCCTGAGTTTGTATCCAGGGCTAAAGAGCACTAAGGATAACAATATTAGATTTTAAAATCACCATGTGATATTTGAAGAAAGTACTTACCACACAGATACGTTCACAATGTAAACCTGAGAAATGAAATGTAAATGGACAATTGACATGTTTATCATATTTTAAACATAATTATTTCTCATATTTCCTCTCTTCAGACGAATCCATAAAAAGAGCCCAGCAGGCACTGAAAACTCATTTGAAGAGGAAGTTTGAATGCATATTGGAAGGTTTAGGAAAGCAGGACGACCCAACCCTCCTGAATGAGATCTATACAGAGCTCTACATCACAGAGGGGGGAGGTGTGGGGGTCAATAATGAACACGAGGTCAGACAGATTGAGACAGCATCCAAGAGACAAACCACACAGGAGACGGCAATCCTCTGCAATGACATCTTTAAGCCTGTACCTGGACAAGAGAAACCCATCAGAACTGTCCTTACAAAGGGCATCGCTGGCATTGGGAAAACCGTCTCTGTGCAGAAGTTCATTCTGGACTGGACAGAAGGAAAAGCCAATCAGGATGTTGATTTCATCTTCACCCTTCCTTTCCGAGATCTGAACTTGAAGAAGAAAAGAGCATTCAGTCTGATGCAACTTCTGCAGCACTACTTTCCACAACTAAAAGAGATCAAAAGTGTTGAAGGTGATCAAGTCAAAGTTTTATTTATCTTTGATGGTCTGGATGAGTGTCGACTTCCTCTAAATTTCCGAAGCAATAAGAAGTGCTGTGATATAACAAAGTCATCATCAGTGGATGTGCTGCTGACCAACCTCATTAAGGGGAATTTGCTTCCCTCTGCTCTCCTCTGGATTACCTCCCGACCAGCAGCAGCCAGTCAGATCCCTCCTGAGTGCGTCCACCAGGTGACAGAGGTACGAGGGTTCAATGACCCACAGAAGGAGGAGTACTTCAGGAAGAGAATCAGAGATCCGAACCAGGCCAACAGAATTATCTCACACATAAAGTCAGCCAGGAGTCTCTACATCATGTGTCACATACCAGTCTTCTGCTGGATTTCTGCTACTGTTCTGGAAACAATGTTGGGTAAAGCAAAGAGTGGAGATCTGCCCAAAACTCTGACTGAAATGTACACACACTTCCTGCTCATTCAGACAAATGTAAAAAATCAGAAGTATCATGGCACCAATGTGACAAACTCAAAGAAGATGTCAGCATCAGATACAGAAATCATCCTGAAACTGGGGAAGCTGGCTTTTCTACAGCTGGAAATGGGCAATCTGATATTCTATGAAGAGGACCTGAGAGAGAGTGGCATTGATGTCAGTGAAGCTTCAGTGTACTCTGGGGTGTGCACAGAGATCTTTAAAGAGGAGTGTGGGTTGTATCAGGAGAAGGTCTACTGCTTTGTGCATCTCAGCATTCAGGAGTATCTGGCTGCCTTGTTTGTGTTTCATTCATGTGTAAATGAGAACAGAAATGTACTCAGAGCAGAAGAATCAAAACCTCACAGTGACAGAGTGCAGCTGTCTGAGTTACACAGGAGTGCAGTGGATCAGGCCTTAGAGAGTAAGAATGGACACCTGGACCTTTTCCTCCGATTCCTTCTTGGCCTCTCTCTGGACTCCATTCAGACTCTTTTAGGAGGACTACTGACACAAACAGGAAGCAGACCTGATGGAGGAAGGCACAAAACAAACTCTGTTTTGACTCTCTTTAAAAGACTACAGACACGGATAGAAAGAAGATCACAGAGCATTAATAAAACAGTCCAGTACATTAAGGAGAGGATCAGAGAGGAATCATCAGCAGAGAGGACCATCAATCTGTTCCACTGTCTCAATGAACTGAATGACAACTCTCTAGTGAAGGAAATCCAGAATTCCCTGAGATCAGGAAAACTTTCTGCTAAAAAGCTGGAACCAGACCAGTGTTCAGCTCTGGCCTTTGTGTTACTGATGTCAGAGGAGATCCTGGATGAGTTTGACTTGAAGACCTACAACACATCAGCAGCAGGTCATCAGAGACTGCTACCAGTAATCAGGAGCTGCAGGAAGGCCAAGTGAGTATTACGTCATTAATAATGTAGATGATTGACAGCATATTTACCCACTTTCTATTTCTAATGAGAATAAAGATTTCCAGGCAAGAGAAAATTTGGTTAAAAAAAGATTTCTGAATCAAAAGTTTCAACTTGTGCCCTTATTTAATGTCTTATATCCAGAACATAAGCAGCATCAAATGCAAAACCTCAGCACTTACCATATATTTTATTTTCTATTACTATTTACTGATTTAATAATTTACTAATTATTTGCAAAGATAGCAATTGTGAAATAAATAAGGAGTTCATTGATAGGCAGAATAATCTGATGGATCAACCTTTGTCAGAACATACAATTCAAGCAGATGAAAATGAAGAGATGCTATATTAAGTTACAGTTTTAAGAAAAGGGGCCTTATTTTGGTGACAGCATAGGCACAAACACAGTTGGAATTACTAGTGTCATATTTTTCACTTTCACCATGGTTGTTAGTTGTATGGTCTGCGGTTAATCTGCTTGTGTCAACATGGGTTTGTTGGTGCAATCAGGGATGTGTCAATAGAAACTTTCACTTGTGAGTTTGGTGTTGATGTGATGTTCTGTGTAAGGACCCACACGCAGACCAGGGAAATCCAAAAACGTTGTCTTTATTCAGTCCGAGGTTCGAAGCCAGGTAATCAGAGAGAGGACGGTGCCGAATCGAGTTTCCAAAAGAAGTGAAAAACAGGCAAAAAATCAAAAACCAGGAGATCAGAATGGCGAAGGTACAAAGGGACAGGCAAAAGAGAAGTCAAGGCAAAGCGAAGGTCAAACCAGAAGCAAACAAAACCAAAAGGGGCAGGCAAACTCGAAGTCGGGCAAAGGGGTGTCGCAGGAATCTCGATAGACAAAGGCTTACTAACAATCGGCACAATGAATTCGATCAACGTTCTGACACTGAACAGGTGGAAAAGACTGACATTTATACACTGGGGAAGATAACAATCAAGGAGGGGTTAAGTGAGTGAGGGAGGAGTAACAAACAACATCCAGGTGAAGAACATTAGGAAAACTAATTCAATGACAGGGGACTGACAAAACGCGGACTGGAATCACATAGACAACAATGATAATAGACGGTCTGGGTGAAGCAGGTAAAACACGTGCAGAGAGAGAGAGGTGCAGTCAGAGCAAGAGACAGGTGCAGGCAATTGCAGAACTCAGCGTTAGAGCAGGCTAGAAAGAAAAGGGGCGGAGCTACAGCGCAGCATGGAAAAGGGGAGACTGGTTAATGTATTAGTATAGTGATCTAAACTATCAAAAACCCAAAACTAGTGTGTGTTAGTCCATTAGTAATATTCACATGTTAGTATATTAGTGAGGTTAGTACTTTACAATCTATAAATTAGTAGGGATTAGTAGAAATTAGTAAAACTAGAAATAAGCAAGGAAGTAAGTAAAGCGAGACTGGAAAGAAGGGGGGAAACCACGAAAACCCGGAACCACCCGAATAGTGAAATCACACAAGTACAGGGGAGTGAAGCAGCTCAGGGAACACAGACACAGAGACAGTACTGGGGAGACAAGTGACCGGGAATACAGACTACAACAGTTGAATAATGTGTTTGCAGTCAAACCAACCCATACCAGGTTTTAACTTGTGCTATTTTGGCATTATAACTGTGCCACACATGTGAATCCGTACACACATAACACAGATACAAGAAATAGTTTGTTGATTTCAGTTTAACTTTTTGAAAGGAAAGATGTATTCAGTTATGCAGTCCAATGCTGGCTATTTAGGCAGTGGAGTTAACTGTGTAAGCTACTTGAATGAGGTAGGGAGACCGGCTTTACAACCCTCAGATAGTGTTTACAATGAGCCCAGAATGCTCTAGAAACTTGCTTTTAATCATGTGTTTGGCTGGGCTAGGTCAATGATTGAGTGGACCTATGGAATGTTGAAAATGCATTTTAGAATGTTGGATGGACTGGGTGGTACATCACTGTACAGCCCTCAGAATGTCAGTGCATTCTTTGTGGTGTGCTGTGTTCTACACTACATAGCCATACACCATGGATGTGACATAGACCCTCACAGAGGACACATTACAGGACTTTCATACGGAGAGAAGCAGAGTCGCACTACAGATATTACAGATCACTACAGAGATTATAGAGCACAGAGTGCACGAGAGAGCAGGGACTGGTTGCCTGTGGAGCCGTTTCACTAGTGAGTGTTCATTCATCTTATCAAGTGCACATCTGGAATGAATGACACTTAGTAGATAATATTTTTTGTTTATTTAAAATAGTGGTATGAAACAAAAATTGTCAGCAAGGAAGCAAAACATAACTATAGTAAATTCAAACTGAATGCAGAAATTCAAATAAGATTCTTTCCTGTCCTCTGGTGCACAAGCGCGATGCCTGCCTAGCTGAAACAGTAGCGGCAGCAGCAGGATGGAGAGGCCGACTGGAGGCTGTCTCTGCCAGCTGCCTCCTGCTCCTGGCCAGTCTGGGAATATTCTCCCTGCGGAACTGTTCATGGGAACAGAACCGTTTATTATACCTCTTAGCACTGGCAAATGAACAGAAAATACACTTTCGTTTAAATATTAAGAAAATAATTAACCAAAACTATTCAGTTTCATCTTCATTGGTTTGTAGAGGCCCTCATAACGGTTGTAATAGTTCATAGTGTTGGGCAGAGGAATTTCTACCCTTAGAATAACCAGCACGATGAGGTATATCCATGTAAGAAATAGGACTTATTTCTGCAGAAAGAGTCTGGAACCTACACACAACAAGATGGATAAGCCCGGTCTCTGCTTTTTTTTTTTTTTTTTAAGCAAAAAGTGGTTAACAATAACATACATAATTCTACTGATTGGCACATGGTTAATACATATGCAAATCGTAAGATTTAACAAAATTAATGATTGTCTGTGTCTAGTCATATAGCATGAATACTGAATAAGCACACGGTGACCTCTTAGTTTTCAGCGTTACATAAACAAAACTTTATATCAGATATAATAGTTTGGTTTTTATCGATCGGTTGCTTTCAGAGTCCTGGGCAGCATGGTGTCATAGCTGGTTTCTCCCTGGCAGGATGGCAGTGGGGAGGATAAGGAGGAAAGCCAAGCTCACCAGTTTAGACTTATAGAAATCCATTAGAGACAGAGAGAAAGAAAAAAGACATGCACATAGACACACACACGCACACACACACATACATGCAATATTTTAAAATTGTTGTCCTTGGGAGGTTCGGTGCCTGGAGACGGAGGGGCCCTGCTGCAAGGCCTAAGAATTTAGTGTTGTACAGAATTCTAGTTATGCTAGAGAAAACTCTCCTCCCTTCAGTAGAGATGATCACAACATGCTTGCTCTTCAGCCATGGTGACATTAGCATTTGGCTGTGTTTCCTAAAGGGAAAGAAATGGGGTGATCTGATTGGCAATAATGAAACCAAACCCAACCACACCCACAGAACCATTTATTCTTATTGAACCAGCATCTTTTACAACGGTGCCACAGTTGCGCTAGTGCCTGGAGTCAAAAAATGACTGAAATACTCAAATTCACCAGTGTCTTGCATCGCTGCTAGTGTTTGACAGTTGTGCCTTGACTGAGAAAATAGGGCCCAATTAAACATCTAATTTAATAACACAGACTCAACTACATGAACAAAAACAGTATTAGACAGTCCTGGAAATTAAGTAAAAGATAATCATGAAAGAAACGAATGAAAGACAAAACAAAACCACAGCTTGTCTCTCCCACATTAAAACTGATCAAAGCCAAAGACACACAGCTGAGAATAAAGACAAAGCTGAGACAAGACCAAAGGCTCATGTTTGCTTCAAAAGCAGGGCTGGCCCGTGGCATAAACGCTCTATGCGGTTGTTTAGGGCCACAACCGCTAGGGGGGCCACACGATCCAATGTTTATCTAAGGTAACTAACACGTTATTCATCCCTTATCGCGGAACTAGTGGTATAAATTTTAAATGGAATGGCAACAGAACATTTCATAGCAATGTAATGTAAGAAAGATCTTACCAAGCGACCCCCCCCCCCCCACTGGACAGAATCCAACATCACCCCCCCCCCCCCCCCACTCAACAGCATCTAACAGCACCCCCCACCCCCGCACCCCCCTCCGTTCGAACACATTTGCATAGGGCCACCGAAATCCTAGGGCCGGCCCTGTTAAAAAGTCATCACTTTATAGCCAATTTTTCAATCAACATTTGTCCTTAACTTGGACTTGGACTAGTAAGTGTACTTTATACCTTTTCTTCACAAACTCAGTTTGGTGAAGTTCTAGTTATGGTTGTGTTTGCCAAAGTGTTTGTGAAGAAAAAACAATCCTTGCTTTAAATGTAAGTTTTAATAGTAAATTAAGAACAAGTATTGTTTGAATCCCAGCCATGTGAAGGAGGGTTCCCCTTCTCTTCCTGGTCTATGCATAATTCATTACTAATTGTAGATTTTAATACTAAGAACAAATGTTGTTTAAATCCCATTCTTTCTATCCCTGGTCTATGCACAATTAATTAATTAATAATTAGAAAAGAATAAAGGAGAGACTTATCTATCCCCCTTTTTATATTTTTTAAAAGATACTTTGCAGGATAAAACTTCTTTTCAATGTTATGATTAAAATTGTGTTAAGTTTGGTTTGAGAGGGATACGTTTGGTTATGAATTAAATGTTTGTGTTTCTATGTTGGGAGGCTAGGGCAGGCAGTAAATGCACCATGTTTAAAGGCCAGTAGTACCACCCTGGTCTCTGCTTTATTCTGGTATAGGCCTAGAATCTCCAGCATAGTGCCTGTAGATAGAGTGAAAATAGGAAGGTAGAGGAATCGTAGGATATAATGGGTGCCGGAGTGAGGTCTTCTCAGGGAACTGTTAAATTAGCCTCAAACCCCAGTGCCTGATCTTGAGTTAATTCTGTGGCTTATCTCAGAGAATCCATAATAAAAGACGTTGTTTCCAGAGGTAGTTTGGAACTCTGTAATGAGTGTTGCAACCATGGAAAGATGATTTTTACACGCTACAAGCATCAGCACCGCATTTTGTGAGCTTGTGTGGCGTACCGCTTCACTGCTGAGCTGTTGTTGCTCCCATACCTTTCCACTTCACTATACCAGCTCTTACAGTTGACTGGAGCAGCTCTAGCAGGAAAGACATTTGATGAACTGACTTGCTTCAGCCGGAGACTTGAAAAGGTGTTGTACATCATTGTGAGTGAGCTTGAGCGTGGCTGGGTATATTAGGAGCGTCTGGAGACCACGATCACAGGTTACTGCCAGCAGAGAACAGAAGGCTCTGTGCCGCTGTGCTGTGTAATCGCTGAAGTCAGGATAAAAACTAATGACTATCTCGTTAAACTTCATTGGTCAGGGTTTCCCCCAGAAAAGTTGTTAGGCCCGGTGGCAAGTATCTTTTGACGGGGGCTGGCGGCCGGCGGCCAAGTGTCTTTTTTGACTGATGGCAGCATTAAAGTAGGGCCCTATAGTTAACAGAATCATGGACGGAATCGCGGAATTGAGAATTTAAAAAAGCTATAACACAGATTCCATAGGGCCCTACATTAAGTTACATTACATTACATTAGAGGCATTTGGCAGA
The DNA here is from genome assembly GCF_018555375.3 of Anguilla rostrata. Lineage (NCBI taxonomy): Eukaryota > Metazoa > Chordata > Actinopteri > Anguilliformes > Anguillidae > Anguilla > Anguilla rostrata. The sequence goes on from NC_057948.1 coordinate 1,495,165, forward strand.
CGCTCTTATCCAGAGCGACGTACAACAAAGTGTATAACCATAACCAGGAACAAGTATGACGAAACCCCTAGAGAGAAGTACCGGTCCAAGTGCAGGGAACAACCGCATAGTTCAACTTTGACCCTGAAGGTTAAACTGATTAACACTAACAACGAGAACGGCAACAACGCAGTCTATGGAAAAAATACAAGCAGTAGTTAAGACAGTTAATGCATCTAAGTCACCTAGCCAATGCTGTCAATGCTGAAAGCCGACTGGAGATTTGAAAATATGACTACGTAATGTGAATGTTATAAAAAGTCATTTATTCAACACACATTTAAAAAATCAACAACTATTTACAGCATAGCAGAGTCCTACAAAGAATCTGACAACAATGTACAGTCTTGGAATGCTGTGTTTTCAACAACAACAAAATAAATTAAATTAAATAAATAATATCAAAGTTTTTGCACTCTACAAAAAACTTGTATTCTAGTCCTGATTGGCTACTGAATCTTACAACAAGCCTTGGAATGCTGGGCACATTTAAACATTTAAAAAACTGTCTAAATAAATTCAAAATAAATTCAAAATTCAAAACTGCCAAAAAAATTAAAAAAATGCCATCTAACCTGTGCTCGTTCAAATGACAAAATCTGCGTATTCCAGATCTTTGCCATGAACATTTTCGGAGCGTGTACGTTTATCCATTTTTTAATATGCTAATGTCAATTGAAATGTGCACAATTTTGCGACGCAAATATAATGTTTTTCTCGTATAAACTAATTGAGGAGAACTGTCCTCAATTTAGTAATATGTCATTTCTAATCAAGTACAATAATTGAAAACAAGTTGACACCAGTAATAACGTTAATCAGTTTAAGGGATTTTCTGCCTGTTCATTTTTCAGCTCAGCGCCCATCACTAGGGCACCCAGTGGTTTTCTTTCACTTGAAAAACAAGACCAGGTCAAAACCTAGTATATGGTTTTGAGGACTGCCCCGCTATTGTGGTCCAGCCAAAAATAACTAGCACTTTATTGCTGTAAGCGGTGGGTACAGACCATTTGACAGTTAGGATGTTGGCTGTTCTCCATTGCTCTTAATGGTCTGTCTACAAGAAAATACAAATAATTCGAAATCCATGCCTGCAAATCCATTATTAAAATACTTGGTAGATTTGTTAATCACCGCTGATGCCATTAATTTCTACTTGTTTAACGTGACTTTTGAAAGGTGAGCTAGCGTTGTTGTAAAATTTAGTATCAACACATTACTACGGTTGCGGGTCAGGCACTCTTCACGGTAAGAAGAAATTTTAGGATAGCGCTTCCAATATTGCTTGTGTCGAAAGTGCTGTGACGGAAACAGCGATTGATTTAGCACGAGCCACATCTGTCCAAAATGTAAACAAGTAAGGCAGTCATCATGGTCGGGGAAAATTTTATGACAGCGTCACCCAGCGAGTGAACACCACAACCGGCGGTGGTGTAACAGTTATTGGCTCATTACTAACTGATTGTGGTGAAAACGTGCTAGGTTAACCCCGCCCCCCAACCCCCCCCCCCCCCCCCCCCACCAATTTCAAAAACTCATTGGATCTGCACGAATCACACACATGACCTATTTGGATTCAAAACGGCGAATTTCGCCGAAAAGCGACTAGTTTGCAGGTAGCCTATGCGTGAAGAGTGCCTGACCCTCAACCAAGATGGTATTTCTAGATATAGCCTAATTTTGCCGCTGTGTTAACACATTTCTGCGTTTGCTGGTCGGGCACTCTTCACCATAAGAAGAAGGATTTTACGATTTTTTTGTGTCGAAAGTGCTGCGACAGAAACGATAGATTTACTGAGGAGCAATGTTCCCTCTAATTTTTCATGTATCTGGGCATACACACAAGCTCCCTGAGCAAACTGAGGACTACTGTGAGCAACATTAGATATGCACGCTTTATTTTTAAATAAGTAATTTGGTCCACTTAAAAAAAGACAAAAATCTGAAAAATGGGATGTGTAGATGTTATACAGTATGTGAGAGTCCTGCTTTGGCCATGGGAAGAGTCCTGCTTTGCCTGGCTGAGGGTCCTGTTCTGGAAGATATGAGACATATACACCTTTCAGACATAACATTTTGCTTACATTAAAACATTCACATTTTGCACAATGACTTGTGCTGTAGCTTGTGATACAGTGCAAATTCCTGTAACACTTTGTCTGTAAAATATCTAATTACACAGTTTTTCTTGGCATTTCTACTACCCATAAATGATCTAATAGTAACAACATTTAATGATTAATATCCATAAAGACAAAATCTTAATAACCGTCACTAGAATATGCACAAATCTGACTTAAATTTTACCTTATTTTTCACGTCTGTGTGACAGCTCGTTCCTTTTCTCTCGCTCTTTTGCGCTCTCCCGCAATAATGTACCAATCCCCTGTCCCATCTTGAGTCTTCGTACAGTTTCGACAGCTTTTAAATGACTTTTATGCTGAACGTGACGCTTGAGATAGTCCAGCTTCCATTCAGTCCACATTTTTCCCTCTGAAAACTCACTTGCTACTTTGGCATCGCTGCATGTTTTGCAGAGTAGACCTTTCTCACTTGAAAAAGAAAAAATCTCACCCAATTTCACCGCTTTTTCTTCAATTTGCACATACTCCGACAGCCATTCCATCTTAAAAGAACTGCATTTCTTTTTTACTGTGGCTTGCTGAGTGGATGTGTCGCTGCCTGTTCGTTTCGCCATGATGCGGGGTTTGTATTCGCATCTATTAACCTGCTAGCTAACCTGCACGGCGCATATAGGCAGGGCCCAGACGCAAGCACCGTCAATGCCATGATTGGCTTCGTACCGTAAGTGAACCGTATCGTATCATTGGCTGGACACCTGTCACTCACTGAGTGAGAAACAAAAAAACAATATTATTGGGCGAATTAATTAGATTAGATTAGGTCTAATATTAGATATGAATTAATACGTTATGTTGATGTTGTTTATGCGCTGGATAGATTTTCTTGTGCGCTGAGAATGTGCGGGCAGTGCGCGATTGCGCACGCGCGCAGCTTAGAGGGAACATTGCTGAGGAGCCATCTGTCCAAAATGTAAACAAGTCCGGCAGTTTTCACGGTCGGGAAGAAAATTATGACAACTTTGTTGTGCACATCAATTTCATCAAGCTAACGTTATTAATAAACAAGTAAAGTCGTTATTTTGATGGCTATTAATAAGTCATGTAATGTTACAATGTATCGAACGTTACGTGCATGCTACTAGTTTAACGTTTAACCTACACACTGCTTAAGTTAATATAAAAAGAATGTATGCCTACTTACCAACGAGATTAAGTGATAACGCGGAAGTTTGTAACTAGGTTAGTTAGCCTACTAAATAAGAAATGGTGGTTTGCTAGGTAACGTTGGCTTGCGATAGTTGGAAGCGTCAAGTGTTGAATGCCACTCTATGCACAATGAGGGTAAAGAACACTGATTTCAAACGTGCTGCTTTCCTATAGTGCGTTCACGTTTTAACCAACAAATGTCGCTGGTGAGCTTTCCAACCGAGCCTCCCCACTGTAACTGTAGTTTAAAAAACATCTTTGAAATACTTTTTTTTAAAATTTCCTGATGCTTAGGCCCGGCCGGGGGTCAGCTTAGGCCCGGCGGGCCGCCGGATTTGCAATACACTGGCAGAAACCGTGCTGGTGATTTCCTGGTGGCTTGCAAAATATGCTGTCGATCCGTGTACCCCAGCAAATGAATAATCAATGTTCCAGGCTTGTTTGTTGTTTTTGATCAGCCGCCATAGAAACGGTGAGCCCTCATTACTTCTATAGTCCTGTCAGCCAGAGAGGGAAATCACTCTTTGAGGGAATTGGTAAGAAAACCAACCAGGTCTGATCATTCAGAATTATCCGGTTGGTTAATAATGCGAATGTTGCACCATCTGCTCCTATCGTCCAGCTACGCCACTTTAGCCTCGAGCTGATCCTGTTTGGCCTGGTGCAGCGAGGCAGCAGTTTCAGCTAGTTTAACATTGGCTTACAAACCGGCAAATTCAGCCTGTAGCTTGAATATTGAGAGATTTCAGCTCGTATGGACCGGGTTTTGTCCTTGATCCGGGAGAGCTCTTTCTCAAAATATTGTCTGTTTTTCTAACACAGCCTCTACAATGGCTGCTAGCATGACACAGGATTCCTCATCATGTCCCTTTCTGGGTGAGTCTTGCCTGAAAGAGTCTTTGTTTTTGAAGAAATTGACATATTTTATATCTTGGTCAACAGCACCAATAAACTGAACTGGGAGTGAACAGTTAAGTTAGCCATTTGTAATGAAAACAGTTAAATGAAGAGGAGAGAGGGCAAGGAGCAAAATCACCAGGCAGCCATCTTCCCAGCAGGTCACGTGATTCTCCCCAACAGATTGGGATGGCAGGTATGCCATCCCGCCAAGTTACGCCTTGGCGGGGGCATGCCCCATACCTATACAGCACCGAGAGTTTGGCACTTTTCAGGGTTCCCCACAGAAATAACTACAACAGCCACAGACACTCAGCCCTTAAAAACATTAAATTCTGTACATTCTGACCCCATTTAAACAGACAGATTTCATAAACAACTTCACATGTCCACACAATAAATCCCCAAACTAAGGGGATTTTGCATTTCCCCCTCTTCTTCTCTTTCTTCTTCTTCTTCTTCTTCTTCTTCTTCTCATTCTTATTTTTCCTGCCGCCTATCCCACTAACAACATGTCTCCCCATTGGACATTTTACCGACACCAGCCAAATCTTCACCTACACGACCCAATCAAAAACTCGCATACACACGCAAAATACCCATACCTTTTTACTCTGAAACATTTCCAGTTTAAACAACTAGCCTGCCTGTGGCCTAGTGGGCAAGGTTACAGCCCTGGCAACATGGGTTTGTAGGTTCAAGCCCAGCTAGGAACAGGTTTCTTTCACCCTCACTAATAATTGTCTGCTACTTCTCAATTATAGCTTTTGCACCATATCTACCCGCTGTTCACCAAACGTATACACTGCATTATGACGTACCGTCTGCACGTTCAGTTATTAACCGGCTACAATATTGCAAAGCCATATGAATTCAATGGGAGCTCTTCTGTGCTTACTGGCTTGTGTTCTTCTTTAAAACCACAGACAGGTTTGCTAATGATATTTCACGCATTGCACAGCTATGTCATGGTGCTGCACTAACAAAGTCACACACTGGTAAACCTCCGGTTGAAGGATTGAATCCCGCCTCGCCCTCAGGCAGATAATTTCCTCTTTTACACATTTTCTTACGCGTTTATATTTTCTTTACCAAAACTCACTCACGGCCACCCATATGCATTTCATGACAGCAAATGTATTCATTTTATTAAAAAGTTACACCAGTTCACCACTGTGCCATTTCTACTAACTATATTTCTTCACTTGGCTACCATACAAAACCTTCTTATAAGCAAACGCCACGTTTCTACATTCATGTTACCTCGCCCTGTTCTCTATCTAGCCACATACAATTACTACATATGTACGTTCTGCAACTCCCCATTAAAACATTACATTTAAAATCATGACTCACGCATAATTATAACTACTACTACTGAACATGAGAAAAGCACATCAGTGCAATAGAATTCACACATTACTTAACCCTCCACTTTAACAACTAATGCTTTATAGCGACTGTTATATATACCGTTCGATAAGGAAACTAAGCTTGCTCATGGTCACTTCATTTATTTCGCACTATAGTCTGTGATCATGTCAACCTTCACCTACATGCCCATTTTGCTAAAAAGATATTGTTTCAACTACGTAATTTCATCATTTCTCCTAATTTATCTCACACTGTTGTTATTTTCTCATATGCAAAGCCTGCTGGGACATATGCGTCTGCTCCTATTCTCCACTATCAACTTTTCCGGTTCTAGCTTAGCAAAACAGCGAAGAGGATTCCTACCTGCAGATAAGCCTATCAAAATGCCTTATAAACCTTACAAACACTAAAAGTGCATCGCCACGAAATAACAGACAACGGAGCAGGACAGCAGGGTACACAAGTTGCGACCTAGGGAGCTCTAATTCTACGGGCTTGCTGATTCTTTTCTCAATCAAGGCTCATTGGATGGCCGTCAAATCCGTGAGTACATACACTGGCCATATTTCACCTGCGTTTCTGACGCGTTTACATTTACGCCTCCGCACCGTTTGTCACAGCCACTGTTTTACATAGCAAACCGAAACTGCTAAACGGTACACGCTCATCAGACTGTACAAATTCACACAAGGATAGCCATAATCCACAACCGTTTCTTACAGGGTCACTTTGCATTTCTCACTCATAATAAAACGCTTTGCGAAAAGAAATGATATCTCATAAAAAACACGTTTTCAACGTAGGTTTACCAGTGTGTGACTTTGTTAGTGCAGCACCATGACATAGCTATGCACACAGGCCAGTAAGCACAGAAGAGCTCCCGTTGAATTCATATGGCTTTGCAATATTGTAGCCGGTTAATAACTGAACGTGCAGACGGTACGTCATAATGCAGTGTATACTTTCGGTGAACAGCGGGTAGATATGGTGCAAAAGCAATAATTGAGAAGTAGTAGACAATTATTAGTGACGGTAAAAGCAGGTGAAAGAAACCTGTTCCTAGCTGGGCTTGATCCTACGACCCCATGTTGCCAAGACTGTAACCTTGCCCACTAGGCCACAGGCAGGCTAGTTATTTAAACGCAAAATCCCCTTAGTTTGGGGCTTCATTGTGTGGACATGTGAAGTTGTTTATGAAATCTGTCTGTTGAAATGGGGTCAGAATGGACAGAAATTAATGTTTTTAAGGGCTGAGTGTCTGTGGCTGTTGTGGTTATTTCTGTGGGGAACCCTGAAAAGTGCCAAACTCTCGGTGCTGTATAGGTATGGGGCATGCCCCCGCAATTCTTTTTAAGTAAGTACACTTGGTATAATGGAAGACTGGATTTTTGATGTGTTAATAACAGTTGAAGTATTGCATTAGTCATCAAAACATTTGTAACCGTAATACGTTCTTATATTAACCGGCAGACATTACATTAGCCGTTCAAGTTTTTTATTACATCAACCATTACCTTTACATTACATTTATTTGGCAGATACTTTCATCCAAAGCAACCTACAATTAGTGCATACTGAAGGTCATTTGAAACAGCTACAAAACACAGGTCCAATAAGGTACAATACTCATTATGTAACAGTTATTAATAGCCATGAACACAGTAAGTTCAGTCCACGCAGTAAGCATATGCTAGGTCAGAAAGTAATGTTAAGTCAAACTAGGAGGCAAGGTAACAAGCTACAACATCAAGATAATGATACAAATGCAATATGAGTGCTGGTTGGAGGTGCATGTGTAACATGAAAGTGCTACAGGAATAAGGTAGAAGGGAACAAGTGATAAGTGATCCTAGTTGGGAGTACCCTGCAGAGTAGTGATAGTTAGTTAGTCCGAGTACAGACTGAAGAGATGCGTCTTCAGAGTACGACAGAAGATGGGCAATGACTGAGTGGTTTGTAGAGAAACAGGGAGTTTTTTCCAGCACTGGGGGGCTAGGGTGCAGAAGCATTGTGCTAGGGACGAGTGAGAACCTTTCACCCGGATGGCAGAGAGTGCAAGTCGCCCGGCTGTAGAGGAGTGGAGTGGTCGAGCTGGCTTGTAGGATTGAATCATGTCCTGTAGGTAGGCGGGGGCAGTCTTTTTGGCTGCAGTGCAGGTGCGGTAAGGTCTTGAACCTGATCTGGTAGCGACTGGTAGCCAGTGAAGTGACCTCAGCAGGGCAGCCACATTCTGAATCGTCTGTAGTGGCTGTATGGCACAAGCTGGCAGGCTTGCAAGGAAGGAGTTGCAGGAGTCAAGACGGGAGGTCACCATACACTGGACAAGTAGCTGGGAGGAGTGCGTGGTCAGGTATGGTCGAATCCTCCTGATGTTGTACAGGAGGAATCTGCAGGACCGTGATTTTGCCTTGATGTGCTCCTTGAGAACAACCTGGTCATCCAAGACCATCCCCAGGCTTGTTGCAGAGTGAAAGGCAGTCACTGTAATGCCATAGACAGTGATTGAGAGCTCCTGTAGTAGGGATGTCTTGTAGGGGATGAACAGAAGCTCAGTCGTGTTGTCTCTCATTGACCAGTATAGTCGAGGGAGGGACAGAGAAGAAGATTTATGTATCATCAGCATAGCAGTGATAAGAGAAGCCGTGTGAATTAATAACTGAACCAAGAGATTTGGTGTGAATGGAAAACAGCAGAGGCTCCAGTACAGATCCCTGTGGGACTCCTGTAGCAAGGGGATGAGGAGCAGAGGCAGACCTCATCCAGGTGACCTGGTATGACCTGTGGCAGTCCCAGAACTGCCCATCTCAGCCAAGGTGGAGAGAAGTAGTTTTGGTTGACCATGTCGATTGCTGCAGACAGTTCTAGGAGGATCAGGACAGAGGAGAGGCGTGAGGAGGGCAGTCCCTGTTGAGTGCCCAAATCGAAAGCCAGACTGGTGAGGACCAAGCAGGTTAACCGGCAGTTATTACATGAAAGAGGAAAAAGTTATTAAATGAACTGTTTTTATTATATTAACCATTATATTATTATATTATATTATATGTGGCTCTGATTTGTTTGCTTTTTACCTTAAATAAGATATGGCCCCGCATTCAAATCTGAAATTGATCCTTATTTGCCAGCAAAAAAGCTAAAGTTCCCTTTTTTGCATGAGGGTGCTGCCATCTTGGAACAAGCTAGTTTGTGACATCATTGGCATTAGTCTCGGCTGCTCAATTTTTACTGCTAGATGGCTGACTTTCAGTGAGCTCAGCGACAAATCAAGAGGAAAAAAACAAAACAAAAAATGCATAGAGAGTCCCTTTGTATTGCCCCAGGGTGCTCAAATGAGTATTACTACACAATACCTATCATTTTCATGAACTGCCTCTAACGAGACTGCAACCACTGAGCTGCTGACTGCTCTGAAATGGAAGAGTCCACCTGTGGGACAGGGCGATGGATCTGCAGTGATGATTTGTTCTTCAGACCACAACCTGGCTGAAGTCAGACACTGTGGTTGGGGGGAGGGCACAATCCAGTGAAACAGGAAATGGAGAAAGGCAGCAAACAGTTCCAGGGGACTGAGATCAATTTTTTAAAAATCTAATTTCATTAGATGCCACTTTGTTTGGTTTTATTTTAAATATTCTTTCGGGGTGCCAATAATTTTGACCCCTATGTTTTTGAGAAAAATACTATTTTTGTAAGTTTTTTATAAGAATTGTGTTTTATTAAAGTGAAAGTAAGCAGTTTCTACAAATGTTTGAGCAGAAAATTAATATCATTATGTTTAAATGTTTCTTTTATACAATAATTTATGCTCATTTTAATGAAGAGTACCATTCTTCATTACTTGAATGTATGAACTCTTCTTTTCAGACTGAACAGCTGTGACCTCACAGAGAAGTCAGGTGATATTGTGGCCTCAGCTCTCCAGTCATCAAACTCACCCCTGAGAGATCTGGACCTCTGCTACAATAACCTGGGAGATTCAGGAGTGGAGCTGCTCTGTGCTGGACTGAGGAGTCCAAACTGTAAACTACAGAGACTGGGGTGAGTAGTGCTGGGTACTGTGTGATCATTACTAAATAGAATTAACAATTATGGCAATGTAAGGGTTTGAATTTTGTCACAGGGAAGACTAATTTCCTGACTTCATTCATTTTCAGAGCCTGTAACCTGAATGTTTGTGTGAATGTGAGTTTGTATATAAAGATATTGACTGGGGTGTGCTATGAAATGATGGGCAGCTTGAACCTGTATCCTGGAAAGAGAGAGACTAGCTACTTGCATTTGAGAGCCAGGCATTCATCTAAGTGTTCTCTGACATTAATACCTTCAATCCTGGGAGGTAAATATCCTGCTCATCCAGGAATCTAAAACCATCAACTATCCCTGGGATTAACCGAATTAAGATTTACCCCATTTGGGTACCGAGACTATATAAATATCACAAGGCATGACTTGTGTATTTTTCTATTAAATAACATTTGATTGACCCAAGCTGCTATCCTACATGAGCTGCATATCCTGCTAGTGAAACTAACAATATGCCCAGTGAGTACCTCAGTAAGGGTGTTACCCCAAAACTTTAAGTTACTGTCGCTACCCCGGTTCTCCGAAACACAGAGTAGTGAGATCCAAGTATGGGAAACGACATCCGGTAATCCAGTTTCACCAAGTATGGTTCTGACAGCCAGCAGTGCATTCAGTGCTACAGGAGACTACTGCCCTCCTGGAAGAACATATGGGACACTGCAGTGCTACTACTCTTCATATTCACTTCTCATGTGCGGCAAGCAGGGCAGTCTTGGTGGATCTCTCCACCGGGGTTACAACAGTAACCTAAAGTTCTCTTTCATCATCTCGTGTTTGAGATACACCTATGGGGACATATAGACAGCTCCCAGAATGCCTTATGCTCACAGCTGAGATGCTCTCAGGCCAGCAAAGGATGCCTTCTCCCCTGAGGGGAGGGTGGTGTCTGGCACATCCCATGTAGGGAAGTACTGAAGACTTTCCACTGCCCAAAGCTATAGCCAGGACCCAGGAACGATGTGAAGTACTAAAACCCATAGCAGATGAGGGAAGATGTGTGCACCTCACACAGAGCTCACCCCCAGAACTGAGTGGGCTACCGGCCTCAGGCAGTGGAACCTAGCAACAGTATCTGGAGAAATCCAGCCCGTGGCTGAATAAATATCCTGCAAGGAGACCCCATGAATAGGGCCCACAATGCAGCCATGCCCTTTATTGAATGAGCCCTCAGGCCCAAGGGGGTTGTCATCTTTGAATCATATGCCATAACAAGAGCTTCCACAAGCCAATGGGACAGCCGCTGCATAGAGATGCTTTCCCTTTGCAGGCAAGTGCCCAGGTGACTAAGAGCTGGTCGCTCTTTCTAAAAGCCTTAGTCTTTGTCATATACGTGTGGAGAACACAGCATATGCAGCCTGTGCTGCTCTTCAGAGGAGAAAGGTGGTGGATGAAAAGCGGCAAGCTTCAACACCTCACCTGTGAAAGCTGGGAAGCTTTTAGGCATAAAGGCTGGATTGGGCTTAGGAAAAACCGTATCCATTTTAGGGGAGAATATTGTGCACAAGAGTTGCACTGAGAGCGCATGGAGGTCACTGACTGACTTATCTGAGGCTAGTGCGAGCAGCAATGCTGTCAGGAGAGACAACAGTTTTAATCTAAATAAGCTCAAACGGCCTTACAGAGCCTTCAGCACCTGTGATAAATCTCAAGCTTTTTAGCAACAGGCAGAAAACAGTGAGCCCCCTTCATGAACCTGTGAATGAGGGGGTGCTGCCCCACTGCATGGTCTTTCAACCCAACATGACAAGCAGTGATAGCTGCCAGGTAGACCTTAATGGTAGGAAAGGATTTCTCTTTATCCATAAGGTTCTGTGAAACGCACAGCACGTCAGAAACAGAGCTCTGGTAAGGCACTGACTGACGAGAGGCACACCATCTTTCTAACACCTGACACTTATTGTCATAAAGTGACCTGGTAGAGGGCGCTCTCATGCTTGCAATCACGCGAGGGGGAAGCCCTAATGTGTTGAGGTTATGCCTCTCATGGGCCAAGCCCATAGAGCTACTCGCTCAGGGCTGGGGTGATGTTTTTCCCCGTTCACCTGAGACAGGAGGTCTGTGCGTAGTGGGAGCGCGCATGGCTGTACATAAAGGAGAGGGATAATCACTGCAGTAACATTTCCACAATCTGGGTATGGAGACACCATTCCCCGTACAGTGGGTTTCTCCTTGTCAGCATATCAGCGCTCGTGTTCAGAATTCCTGGAACATCAATCAATCAGTCAAATTTTATTTATATAGCGTATTTCACAGTAATTGTCACAATACGCTTCACAGACAACCCTGGCCTAGACCCCCACAAGCCTAAAGCAACATGGGTCACGCGTAACCACAGAAAGTGACGGCTGCTCCAGACCAACAGTCTGTGGGCTAGACCATGGAGCTGGAGGGAGCGCATGCCACCTTTGTGATTGACAAATGCTACCACAGTCATTATCGCAGCGTACGAGCACATGATGTCCCCTTAGACAGGGAAGAAAATATCTGAGAGCTGTCCTTATAGTTAATAGCAAAAAGAAAATTGATTCACCATGTAATCCCCCTGAGACCCCCCACCCCAGAGAGGGATGTGTCTATCCTTTTTTCCGTATGAAAACGATCCTGAGAGGGGTTCCCTGAGTGTAAAAGTCTGTGTTTTCCCAGTGACGCAGAGTTGCTGAGTGCTTGTGTGATACTGTGAGACGGCGATGGAGATCACACACAGGGCTGTGGTGGAGGGATGAAATCCACCTCATGAAGCCCCTCATTCTTAACAGCCCCAGTGGCAAAACCTGAGAGGCTGACACCATCAGCCCCTGTAGTCTGAGGCATGTGTGATACTGCACTCTTGAGCCCGGTTTGAACTGAGATAAAATGCAGTCTGCTGATAGACAAGTTCACGTGGATACAGAGTATAAATCCACTCCCAAGAACGTTTCACTCCAGGATGGGGAGTGATTGCTCTTGGGGAGATTTACTCTGAAACCAAAAGAGAACAGATGTGTCAGAACTCGCTGAGTGTCCTGCACATCTCTGGGTTTCGAATTGGCAATAATCAGCCAATCCTCTGTATAAGTCAATATTCTGATAACCCATTAGTCTCGATGGAGCCAGACCCGCCTCTACACAAATACAGAACACCCGTGGACTCAGGGAAGGGCCGAAGAGTAGAACTGTGTATTTGTAGCAAACACCACGATGGGCGAAGCGGAGGAATTTTGTGTGAGGGGGATAAATGCTTACGTGGAAGAAGGAATCTTTCAGATTCATTGATGTGAAACTGGGATGTTATGTTAATCAATTAAGTGCTAATTCTTAATAAGAATGTTGATTGACTATATTTCTGTAGATTAAACAGTTACATTTCAATAAACCATTTCAATGAATAACCTAATTTTGGTGATTAGATTTCAAATTAAAGAGACGTTTTAAAATTTTTAATTAGAGAGTCACGGTTCCCTCGACTGGCAGCATTAGTGAAATGTTATTGGTCCATTCCTGGAACATCAGTGCCATCTGAGCGCGTCTTCTCAGCTGCTGGTCTCACCTTCAGCAGACTGTACACCAGCCTGACCCCAAAGCACGTAGACATGCTCATATTCCTTAACAAAAATGCTTAATTATTAAGTTAAGCCTATTAGTTTATTACAAAGTTAAGCATTAATAAGCAGCATTAATAAGCACCATAAATAAGCAGCATTAATAAGCACCATAAATAAGCAGCTTTAATAAGCAGCATAAATAAGCAGCATTAATGAGCAGTATGAATAAGCAGCATTAATAAGCAGTGTAAATCATTTGCATTAATAAGCAAAATGAATAAGAAATATCTTTTGTCACCATCACAGTGGTAGTTCAGCCAACCCTTAGCGGTCTCTCCTCTCCTGAACAGATTTCTCAGTCCGTGAATCTGTGTTTTTATGATTTTGCTTCTTGTAGTTTTGGCCTTAATACACAATCCTGTTTAAATGATTGTTTGAGCATGTCTTAATAAAACCTCTCTGATAGATAGAGCTCATTAATTGGTAAGTCTGTTTTGAGTCATTCTTTTTATAGGCCATGTAGAAGATTTTCAGCTAATCAGTTTATCATTATTAATAAATTAATGGGTGCTGACAATCGATTAAAAGCATTGCACAAAATTTGCATCCCTAATTAAAACCAGTCGTCCTGACATTGAGCATGTTGTTAACATTTTGAAATTATATTTCCTCAAATGTTTAACACTGAGATTAAAGATAGGAAGTAGAGAACCGTCCTTCTTTGGGACCTGGAATTAAGGATAATAAAAGTTTTGTTGGGTTTGTTCTTTGGGAATCACACGTATCGCCCCTTTTTGTAAGAGGCCAGAAATTTCTTCCTCTTAAACATGGGCAGCGCTCTCTTGGGTTTGAGAGTAAATGACTCTGTTGAAAAGGGGGGTTTCACTCTGAACTGGAGTCTGTAGCACTTGGCTATTGTCTGTAGCCCTTGTCTGTAGTAGTGCTGCTGTGTCCTATGTGCTCTTCCAGGAGGGCGGTAGCCTCCTTTAGCATTGGACACGCGCCTGTCTGTCAGAACCAGACTTGGTGCAATGATGAGACTCTCTGCAGAGGTCATGGCCGGCTGTCATTCCCCATAGTTGGATTTTCAACACAAGATTACATTACACAAGATGATGAAAGAGAAGTTTATTTATGGCACCAATACAGTGATTGGTTCTTGCAGAGATGCACACCCTAGTCAGTGTATAAGTGTGCCATGTACTTTGCACGTAAATTGCTTTAGCTTCCCTTAAATGCTATCCAGAGAACATTTCCCACAATCCACACTATTATACATTTGATAAAATAAAGTCTGACCTGACCAGAACTCTAGTACCTACCACCATCACCAACAGACCCTCCTCCTACAATGACAGGGGTGCTGCATGGTACTGCCCCTACAGGCACAGGAGAACTAGCAGCCCAGCTGGCAGTAAATAAGGGGCTTTGTATGACTGGTGTGCCCTTATGACTAAGTCTATCAGTTCTGTATATGTTGCACGTTCTCCTGTAAGTGTCTACTGTGATAGGGTGGCAGTGTAGTATAATAGCTATGGAACTGGTCTTGTAACCTAAAGGTCACAGGCTCTATTCCTGGGTGGGAAACTGCCATTGTACCCTTGAACAAGGTACTTAACCTGCATTGCTTCAGTATATATCCAGCTGTATAAATGGATCCAATGTAGATGTTTTGTGTATAAAAAATGCATCTGGATGAGTGTCTGCTCAATGCCTAGATGGATGGATAGATGTATGGATAATCTTTTTTAAAGTGACTCGGCCTTTAGCTGTGTGTTAGGTTGCAGTACTGTGGGAAGTTTGTCACAGAAAACCAAAAGGTAAGAAGCAAACACACTGTCCACTCTGAAAGATGTGTTCTCTTTTACATCATTACTTTTGGTGGTAGCTGTGTCAAACATCCCATAGCATTGCAAACTAACTGACTGACCACTCTGAAAGATGACAGTCACACTTTTGGAATAGGATAAGCCCAGAGAAAAGATCATAGAAAAGGTAGATGAGCCCTTATTCTAAGAATTTTCAGAATAAGAAAAGGAGCCATTTGGGTCAGAATTACATCTGTAGAACTGTCAGAGTTCAGTCCAGCAGGACGTCTATAATATATGAAGTCTTCTTTGCAGACTGAACAGCTGTAACCTCACAGGGGAGTCCTGTAATATTGTGGCCTCAGCTCTCCAGTCATCAGACTCACCCCTGAGAGATCTGGACCTCAGCTACAATGACCTGGGAGATTCAGGAGTGGAGCTGCTCTGTGCTGGACTGATGAGTCCAAACTATAAACTACAGAGACTGGGGTGAGTAGTGCTGTGTACTGTGTGACCTTAACAAAAAGTAATTCCTGAGTATGGTTGTGTATGTCTGAATTTTGTCACAAGGAAGAAAACAAATTTACTGAATGCATTTTCAAAGCCTGTAACCTCAATGATTGTGTGAATACAAGTTTGCAGATCAGCGTATTGACTGGGGTATGCTCATACACTACATTTCCAAAAGTGTGTGGACACCTGAACATCACACCCTTGTTGAACATCTCATTCCAAAACCATGGGCATTAATATGGAGTTGGACCCCCCTTTGCTTCTGTAACTGCCTCCACTCTTCTGGGAAGGCTTTCTAGTAGATTTTGGAACATGGCTGCAGGGATTTGCTTCCATGCAGCTGCAAGAGCATTAGTGAGGTTGGGTACCGATGTTGGGCATAAGGCTTTCTAATTCACTCAAAGGTGTTTGATGGAGTGGAGGTCAGGGCTCTGTGCCAAACTCTTCCCCACCAAACTCAGCAAACCATTTCTTTATGTGCCTTGCTTTGTGCACTGGAACAGTGTCATGCTGAAACAGGAAAGGGCTTTCCCCAAGCTGTTGCCACAAAGTTTAAGCACACAATTTTCTTGAATGGCATTATATGCTGTAGCATTAAGATTTCCCTTCAGAGGAACTAAGGGGTCCAGCCCAAACCATGAAAAACAGCCCCAGACCATGATTCCTCCTCCTTCATACTATACAGTTGGCACTATGCATTCCACCAAGCCCAGATTTGTCCGTCAGACTGCCAGGTAGAGAAGTGTGATTCATCACTCCAGAGAATGCATTTCCACTGCTCCAGAGTCCAATGGCAGTGTGTTTTACACCACTCCAGCTGACGCTTGGCATTGCACATCATGATCTTGGTCATGGAAACCCATTTCCCACGTACCGCTGCTTGGCCATGGAAACCCATTTCATGAAGCTCTTGACGAGCAGTTTTTGTTCTGATGTTGTTTCCAGAGGTAGTTTGGAACTCTGTAGTGAGTATTGCAACCATGGAAAGATGATTTTTACACGCTACAAGCTTCAGCACTGCATTTTGTGAGCTTGTGTGGCCTACCGCTTCACTGCTGAGCTGTTGTTGCTCCCATACCTTTCCGCTTCACTATACCAGCTCTTACAGTTGACTGGAGCAGCTCTAGCAGGAAAGACATTTGATGAACTGACTTGCCTCAGCCGGAGACTTGAAAAGGTGCTGTGCACCATTGTGAGTGAGCTTGAGCGTGGCTGGGTATATTAGGAACGTCTGGAGGCCGCGATCACAAGTTACTGCCAGCAGAGAAGAGAAGGCTCTGTGCCGCTGTGCTGTATAATCGCTGAAGTCTGGATAAAAATGAATGACTATCCCGTTAAACTTCACTGGTGATTTCCTGGCGGCTTGTGAAATATACTGTCGATCCGTGTACCCCAGCAGATTAATAATCAGTGTTCCACGTCCGTCTGCTGTATTTGATCAGCCGCCATAGAAACGGTGAGCCTTCATTACTTCTATAGTCCTGTCAGCCAGAGAGGGGAATCACTCTTTGAGGGAATTGGTAAGAAAACCAACCGGGTCGGACTCTTCGGAATTCTCTGGTAGGTTAACAATGCGAAGGTTGCACCATCTGCTCTGATCCTCCAGCTCCGCCATTTTAGCCTCGAGCTGATCCTGTTTGGCCTGGTGCAGCAAGGCAGCGGTTTTGGCTAGTTTAACTTTGGCTTGCAAACGGGCAAGCCTTGAGCTGTGTCTCAAAATATTGTCTGTGTTTTTCTAACACAGCCTCTACAATGGCTGCTCGCATGACACAGGATTCCTTATCATGTCCCTTTCTGGGTGAGTCTTGCCTGAAAGAGTCTTTGTTTTTGAAGAAATGGACATGTTTTATATATTGGTCAACAGCACCAATAAACTGCACTGGGAGTGAACAGTTAAGTTAGCCACTTGTAATGAAAATAGTTAAATGAGGAGGAGAGAGGAGCAAAATCACTTGGCAGATAAAGAAAAAGAACACACAAAGAACTTGTGATATGTGCCCTCAATCTTCAAATGAAAAGAATTAGGTACCAAGATAATTAAATGGATATTTCACAAGTAATTTTGTGGAGCTTACCCCATTGTATTTGGATAGTGTGAATACTAGCAACATTACATTACATTACATTACATTACATTACAGGCATTTGGCAGACGCTCTTATCCAGAGCGACGTACAACAAAGTGTATAACCATAACCAGGAACAAGTATGACGAAAACCCTAGAGAGAAGTACCGGTCCAAGTACAGGGAACAACCGCATAGTTCAACTTGGACCCTGATGGTTAAACTGATTAACACTAACAACGAGAACGGCAACAACGCAATCTATGGAAAAAAAAAAAAAAAAAAATACAATTAGTCGTTAAGACAGGCGCATCACTAAGTCACCTATGAAACAGCTGCCTAGTTACAACCCTAAGTTTAGTCATTTACAGGGGGGAAGGGAGGGATGGGGAGAGGTGCAGCCTGAAGAGGTGGGTCTTCAGTCGTCGTTTGAAATGGGTCACAGTCTCAGCTGTTCTGACCTCCACAGGGAGGTCATTCCACCATCGTGGGGCCAGAACAGACAGGAGACGTGTTCTGGAAGTGCAGGTGCGAAGAGGGGGAGGTGCTAGGCGTCCTGAGGTAGCAGAACGGAGGGATCTGGCTGGCATGTAGGGTTTGAATATCTTGTGAAGGTATGCTGGGGCTGATCCCTTGACTGCCTGGTATGCTAGGACCAATGTTTTGAATTTGATGCGAGCTATAACAGGCAGCCAGTGGAGGGTAGTGAGCAGGGGAGTTACGTGGGAGTGTCTGGGGAGGTTGAAGACCAGACGAGCCGCAGCATTCTGAATGAGCTGCAGGGGTCTGGTGGCAGATGCCGGTAGTCCAGCCAGAAGAGAGTTGCAGTAGTCCAGGCGGGATAGAACCATTGCTTGGACCAGGAGCTGGGTTGAGTAGGTGGTGAGAAAGGGGCGGATTCTGCGGATGTTGTATAGGAAAAATCTGCATGCCCGGGTTACTGCTGCAATGTTGTTGGAGAGGGACAGCCTGTTGTCCATCATCACTCCGAGATTCTTGGCGCAGGGTGATGATGTCACTACGGTGTCCCCTAAGGAAATGGAAAAGTCGAGGAGGGGAGAGGTTGGAGCAGGAATAAAGATTAGCTCCGTCTTTCCCGGGTTGAGCTTCAGGTGGTGATTGTCCATCCAGCTCTGTATGTCCCTCAGGCAAGCGGAGATGCGGGCAGGGACCTGTGTGTCCCATGGGGAGAAGGAGAGAAAGAGTTGCGTGTCGTCGGCATAGGAATGATAGGACAAGCCATGGGCAGATATTACAGGGCCAAGGGATCTGGTGTACATGGAGAAGAGAAGGGGACCAAGGACTGAGCCCTGGGGAACTTCGGTGGTGAGGGGACGGGGTGGTGATACCTTACCCGCCCAGGCAACCTGGAAGGAGCGGTCAGAGAGGTAGGACTCAATCCAGTCAAGGACTGTGCCGTGGATCCCTGTTGCTGCCAGGGAGGACAGGAGGGTAGAGTGGTCCACAGTGTCAAATGCAGCGGAGAGGTCTAGAAGAATCAGGACAGAGGAGAGGGAGGCTGCTCGTGCGGCATGGAGTGACTCACTGACCGAGAGGAGTGCAGTCTCAGTCGAGTGGCCAGGCCTGAAGCCAGACTGGTGGGGATCAAGCAGGTTGTTCTCAGAGAAGAAAGCAGAGAGCTGGTTAGATGCAGCACGTTCCAGTGTTTTGGATAGGAAAGGGAGGAGAGATACCGGGCGGTAGTTCTGAACTGTCCCTGTTAACTGTTAATGTCATTGCCGTTCCTCCTGGTTGTCCAGCTCCCAGTTCACTCCCATTCATTTTCAGGACCTTCTGAAAGTAATCTTTTTAAAACATAACTACGGGGGATAATAGATGAATAAAAGGGAGTACTAATGTCAAACAATCCCTGTCCCTGTTGTAATAGGTCACCGGTGAGAACTGGATACAGACTGTCTGATTGACATGATAAAACATTGACCTGCATAGTAAAACGTTTCAGGCCTGTCACACATTGCAGTCCTCATGGTAAATGGTAAATGGACTGCATTTATATAGCGCTTTACAATTGATGCCTCTCATTCGCCAGAGCAGTTAGGGGTTAGGTGTCTTGCTCAAGGACACTTCGACACACCCAGGGCGGGGTTTGAACCGGCAACCCTCCGACTGTCAGGCAATCGGTCTTACCTCCTGAGCTATGTCGCCCAATCATCCATCTCCATTTACCTGCTATGAACTTTAATGACATCCATACATTTACCCCACTGTCTTTCACACCCTGACCTTTTGATGAAAGTGAGTTTTACTCCTTCATCACACACTGATTTGTGCTGCTTGAATTGTGGTGTTTCTGAAAGGATTGTGAATAAAATGACATTTTATTCTGCTGGTAGCACTGTTGCCTCAGCAAGAAGGTCCTGGGTTTGAATCCCGATCTGGGCCTTTCTGTGTGAAGTTTGCATGTTCTCCCATGTTCACGTGGGTGTCCTCCAGGTACTCTGAGTGAGTGTGAATGGTGAGTGAATGTTGTGTGTGCCTTGTGATAGATTGGTGACCTGTCCAGGGTGTATTCCTGCCTCTCGCCTTGTGACCCTGACCAAGATAAGCGGGTATAAATAATGGATGGATGGACTTCCACAAACAAGAACGAGAGTCATGCAGCGACTGATTCCAACTTCAGACTCTAGTTCCTAGTGAAAGTAATTTCACCTACTGTGCTTTGGATGTGAATTCCTACATGAACCTGGCACAGGCCTATGTTATTATATGATTCACAGGACTTTCCGAAACATTTATCCAATTAAAAAATGAATAGCCAATATGGGCATGTTTCTGTGCAATTCACTCAATTAGCATTCAGGGGTTAGCTCACAAATAAGTGGTACAAGGTTGACGACTGAATAATTTGCAATTAGCTGGTGACTAACAATATAATCGATAGGCTAATTTATTTATTTTTTTAAAAACTCATTAATTAGCAATGTGGGACAATGTGTTATGAATTTGTAGCTTTATCCATGCAGATGTTATATAGTGGATCAAACAGGTTGTAAAACAGCCAAAATCTTGATTTTACATTTTAGTTAGTCTAATTCAAAATTTTGGCTGTTCTGAGCCATAGGAAGCTTTAAGACACTCGGCCAGGATAGCCTGTCCTTTTGTTTCCTATGTTCCATTAAACGTTTCCCACTTTTATCCACTTCATTGGGAGTTGGGTAATAATAATTACCCAACTCCCAAGAGTCAACTTCAGCATGGTAGGTTACCAATAGCATACCGGGCTACTTAACTAGAGAGCTGTAGAAGTCAGAGAGCTTTTTTTCCAAGCTCTTACTATTGTAACTGGTTATCTCATAAAAAACACGTTTTCAACGTACAAAAATGCCAAGTTACTCAAAAGTATTGATATCAAAATGACGCCAAGTTACGGTACTACAAACAATATAGGCTATCTTGCCTCACCAAAATGACATAAGATGCATTTCAAAGCAATGCTACCCAATATTTCCTCAATTCTTTCAAGTATCGGGGCTCCCCCACTCCCTGCCCGCTGATCCCTTAGCAGTGTGCAGCACCAGGGGGTCCTGAGACAGCCTCAGCACAGGGGCTCAGCTGATCCCTTAGCCCATAGCGATGGATGACAAAGAGATTTTACATTTATGCAACCTCATATTTGTACCCCAGTGAAACAGGAAATTTCTGCCACCTGGGTGCGATCAGTGTGAAGGTCTACTCTTTCACTCTGGCTGGAGTGGGAGAGATGAGAGTGAGGGGGGCAAATGCCTGTGAAGAGATCTACAGCTGCACAGCCAAATCTCTGCCATAGCACTGCATGGTCTTTCAACCCAACATTACAAGCAGTGATAGCTGCCAGGTAGACCTTAATGGTAGGAAAGGATTTCTCTTTATCCATAAGGTTCTGTGAAAAGCACAGCACGTCAGAAACAGAGCTCTGGTAAGGCACTGATTCACGAGAGGCACACCATCTTTAAAACACCTGACACTTATTGTCATAAAGTGACCTGGTAGAGGGCGCTCTCGTGCTCTGGATGGTTGCAGTCACGTGAGGGGGAAGCCCTAATGCGTTGACCTCCACACAGCTCCTGGTCCAGGCCATGATACTGTCACGTCTGGACTACTGCAACTCCCTCCTGGCTGGCCTCCCAGCATCAGCCACCAGACCCCTTCAGCTCATCCAGAATGCAGCAGCACGTCTGGTTTACAACCTCCCTCGTGACTCCCACGTCACTCCCCTCCTCATCTCCCTCCACTGGCTACCAGTGCAAGCTCGCATCCGGTTTAAGACACTGGTGCTTGCTTTCCAAGCAGTCAAGGGGTCAGCTCCTGGTTATCTGCAGAAGATGATCAGACCCTACAATGCTGGCCAGATCGCTCCGATCGGCTACTACAGGGCGGCTGATTCCTTCCTCCCCCTACACGAGCAGCAAACAAGGTCTCGCTCTTTGGGCAGTTCTGGCCCCACGATGTGGAACATCTCTTCCAGTGGAGGTCAGAACCAGCAGTGTCTGAGCACCTTCAAACGAAAACTCAAGACGCACCTCTTCTCTGTGTACCTCTCTCCTCTTCCCTAAACCCCCTCCCATAACTATAAAAAAAAAAAAAAAAAAAATTTTGTTCAGACTATCTTGTTTCTCCCTTATTGTATGGCATCATAGTAAAGGCTTTTTATCTACATGTTGTTCAATGACATTTAAGCGGACTTGATCCTGAGTTTGTTACTCTGTGTAAGTCGCTCTGGATAAGAGCGTCAGCTAAATACCTATAATGTAATGTAATGTAATGTAATGGTTGAGGTTATGCCTCTCATGGGCCAAGCCCATAGAGCTACTCACTTGGGCAGGAGTGGAGTGTATTTCCCCGTTCACCTGAGACAAGAGTCTGTGCGTAGCGGGGTGTGCATGGGCTGTACAAAGGAGAGGGGATAATGCCTGCAGTAACATTTCCAAAGTCTGGGGATGGAGACACCATTCCCGTACAGTGGGTTTCTTCTTGTCAGCCAGATCAGCGCTTCTGTTCAGAATTCCTGGAACATCAATCAATCAATCACATTTTATTTGTATAGCGTATTTCACACGCAATTGGTCACAGTACACTTCACAGACAACCCTGGCCTAGACCCCACAGGAGCAAGCCTAAAGCACACATGGGTCCGCGCGTAACCACAGAAAGTGACGGCGTGCTGCGACCACTTCTGTGGGCTAGACCATGGAGTCTGGAGGGAGCGCATGCCACACTTTGTGATTACACATGCTACCGCAGTCATTATCGCAGCGTACGAGCACATGATGTCTCAGAAAATATCTGAGAGCTGTTCATATAGTTATAGCAAAAGGAAATTGAATTCACCATGTAACCCTCCTGAGACCCCCCACCCCAGAGAGGGATGTGTGTGTCCTCATGACTTTCCACATGAGAACGATCTGAGAGGGTTCCCTGAGTGTAAAAGTCTGTTTTCCCAGTGACTCTGAGTGTGTCACCGTGAAGACGCGATGGGAGATCGTTGCTGGAGGCTGTGGTGGAGGGATGAAATCCACCTCATGAAGCCCTCATCTTAACAGCCCCAGTGGCAAACCTGAGAGGCTGACACCGTCAGCCCCTGTAGTCTGAGGCATGTGTGAAAACTGCACTCTTGAGCCCGGTTTGAACTGAGATAAAATGCAGTCTGCTGATAGACAAGTTCACGTGGATACAGAGTATAAATCCACTCCCAAGAACGTTTCACTCCAGGATGGTGAGTGACTTGCTCTGGGGAGATTTACTCTGAAACCAAGAGAGAACAGATGTGTCAGAATTCGCTGAGTGTCCTGCACATCTCTGGGTTCGAATTGGCATAATCAGCCAATCTCTGTATAAGTCAGTATTCTGGTAACACCATTAGTCCTCGATGGAGCCAGACCCGCCTCTACAACAATACAGAACACCCGGGACTCAGGGAGGGCCGAAGAGAGTAGAACTGTGTATTGTAGCAAACACCACGTGGGCGAAGCGGAGGAATTTTGTGTGAGGGGGATGAATGCCTACGTGGAAGCAGGCATCTTTCAGATTTACTGATGTTGAAATAGTGATGTTAAGTTCGTCAATTAAGTGTTCATTCTTATAGAATGTTTATTGATGAATTTCTATAGATTAAACAGTTATTTTCAATGAACCATTTCAATGAATAACCTAATGTTGGTGTTAGATTCAAATTTAAGAGACGTTTCTAAAATGTTAAATTAAGAGTCACATTCCCTTGACCGGCAGCGTTTAGTGAAACGTTGTGTGGTCCATTCTTGAAACTCAGTTGCCATCTGAGCACGTCTTCTCAGCTGCTAGTCTCACCTGTCAGGCAGAATGCCACCAGACTGACCCCAAAGAACATAGACAATGCGCATATCCTTAACAAAAATGTTACGTATGAAGGTTAAGCATATTTTAATTCATTCTTTTATAGGCCACGGAGTAGATTTTTACTCTAATCAGTTAATCATTATTAATCATTATTGGTGCCGACGATTGTTAAAAATTGCACCAAAAGTTTCCAGTCGTTCTGACATTTTGAACGTGAAAGAGTGCTGTATGTTACATTTTGAAATTATATTGCCTCAAATGTTTGTTTAAAAAACTGAGATCCAAGAAGAAAGTTTAAGAACCTCCTTCTTTGTGAGCTGGAAATAATGAAAATAAAACTATGCTGGGTTTGATCTCGGGAACCCCCACAAAGATTTCCCCTTTTTTTAAGAAGAAGGAATTTATTCCTCTTAAACCTTGGGGCGCTCTCTTGTGTTTGAGAGTAATGACTCCGTTGAAAATGGTGGGGTTTCACTCTGAACTGGGGCTGTAGCCCTTGCTATAGTAGCGCTGCAGTGTCCTATATGCTCTTCCAGAGGGGCGGTAGCCCTCCTTTCGCATTGGGCACGCTACTGTCCCGGTCGAGCCCACTTGGGTGCACTGGATTGCTTTTTATGGGAGGTCTGGACCGGATGTCCTTCCCTAGATTGGGTTTTTAAACACAAAAAGTGAAAGAAAGAGAAGTTTATTTATGGCACCAATGCAGTGATTTGTTTGAGCAGAGATGCTACTTCAGTCAGTTGGGAACACGTAAGCCACGTACTTTGGATGCGCTTTTAGGAGAAAGAAACACTTTTTCATTTTGAACTAAATAAAGAGAGTTGACAATAACCATGAATAGAAACTTTTTCATTGTTAAAGGCAATCATTTTATTTACCAGACATGGGGAAGATGGACTGGACATACCCATAAGAGAGGAAAGGGACATGCACCTTTAAGGGGTTTAAGATAAGGAAACGGAACCAAAGAAAATTGTGATGCATACCAAAAAAGCTTTTTATGAAAGGACTTTGGATAATGAAGTAAATTGTTTGACTTCCCTTAAATTTCTATCCATAGATCTCTTTACAATCCCCCACTTAGTTTACATTGGGCAAAATACAGTAGTCTAAGTACCTGACTAAAACTCTAGTAAACCTACCACCATCCCTAGGAGCCCCCCCCCCCCCCCACCCCCCCCCCCCACCCTAAAAGGGACAGGGGTGCTGCATGGTAATTATACTGGGAAATAAATTAGGGGCATTATACTACTGGTGTCCTAATTATTGGTAATCTATCATTCCTGTATGTGTTGCATAAATTTCCCCCCTGCAAGGGTTTTACAGTGATGGTCCTTCTAAAGGACTGTTTTTGTACTTCGGTACCTCACAATGATCAAGACAGGGAAAAGTGACAACACGAAAGTCGAGGTGAAAGACTACTCAAAGGAGACAGATCAGGCTACTGAAATGTTGAGGGAAACAAAAGTGCTGGGGAAGTGCAGGTGGCCCCAAAATTCAGGCCACGAGAGAGGGGCAACGTCCGAGTCTGCCACAAAAAAAATAAAAAAAGAATCAATGACTATGTTAGTCACTCAGTGAGGGGAAAGACAGCACACCCCTGGAGTGAGACCATGAGGCCTATATAGGGCCAGAAGCTACTCAGCAAAGGGGAAAGTGGGTGTGGAAAAAGCACTGGTGTGCTGCTAGGCGGCCTGATTGTATCTCAGGTCCAGGTCTGAGTGCGGAGTGGAGGTGCTGAACACTCAGCCCTGTCCCTCCGGCGCTGTCCGGCCTGAGTGTGGAGTGGAGGTGCTTGAAATTCAGCCCTGTCCCTCACGGCGCTGTCCAGGTCTGAGTGTGGAGTGGAGGTACTGAAACTCAGCCCTGAGTGGCGGATGATGGCAGAGAGTGCGGGGCTCCAGAGGCCGACACCACAATACTTATATATGAGCATTACTTCCTGTTTCTACAGTGAATCTGCCTTTAGCTGTGTGTTAGTTTGCAGTGCTGTGGGAAGTTTGTCACAGAAAACCGAAAGTAAAGAAGCAAAGTCACTGTCCACTCTGAAAAATGTGTGTTGCCTTTTACATCTTACTTTTGGTGGTGGCCAAACATCCTACAATACTGAAAACTAACTCGCTCTCCACTCTGGAAGATGGCAGCTGCATGTCTAGTATGGGATGGGAAGGTTAAGCCCAGAAAACAGATCATAGAATAGGTTGATGAGCCCTTTTCCCCAATTCAGAGAACTTACAGTATAAGAAAAGGGGACATTTGGGTCAGATTTACATCTGTAGAACAGTCAGAGTTCAGTCCAGCAGGATGTTTAATTTTCAGGTGCAAAAACTGCAGTTGGAGTGTAGCACGGACATCTTCCTCAGATCATCATCAACTTTAAAATCCTCAATTTTCACTCTTCATCGCTGAACACTGTCATTGGCACATTTCCCATATTAGATACATGCTTCGTGTATAGCTAATATAATAATACTATATTAACTCTTCTTTGCAGACTGAACAGCTGTGACCTCAGAGAGAAGTGCTGTAATATTGTGGCCTCAGCTCTCCAGTCACCAAACTCACCCCTGAGAGATCTGGACCTCAGCTACAATAACCTGGGAGATTCAGGAGTGGAGCTGCTCTGTGCTGGATTGAGGAGTCCAAAGTGTAAACTACAGAGACTGGGGTGAGTAGTGCTGTGTATTGTGTGATCTTAACTAAATAGTATGGTTCTATTCAGTGAAATATTAAAACCCTCTTTCTCTCTCAGTTTACTCCTCTGTCCACCAGCATTCTTTCTTTGCCCATATATACCTTACTCCTCAATCACAACAAGCAAATGGTGTTTCTGAAAGGATTGTGAATAAAATGGTATTTTATTCTACTGGTAAAGCTGGGCATTAACTATTGGCCGGTAGGGTGTGTGTGTACATCTTGGTGGGAGAGTGTCCATCTGAACACCATGTGAGCTGCTGTTTAGATGCAGTGTTACTTCGTTTAGTTTAGTCACTCTTCTGTGGTTCCAGTCCCAAGTAATAGTCTGGATATTATACCTTTGTATGCAGACATGTTGTGTGGGATAGCCTTATTCAGAGATCAATGTTCTGGTTCTAGCTCCTATCATCTAAAGGATGACATCATTTACAGGAGTATTTCTTAGATAAGTATTCTAAATCTTACAAATGTCCCGACTTATTACATTTTTTGTGCAGTTTATATTACTCCACAAGGTCTACCAAACATGTTGATAAGGAGTTTTAAAAGAAAAACATGACTTAATATATCAGGCTTTTATTATCATTATTATCATCATTGTTACAATAATAATTAAATGCAACGCAATAATTACCTTGTTATATTCGCAATAGTGTGCGCGATAAAATGAATGGATGGATTGTAGGGCAAGGACACACAGATATAGGTGCAATGTGTGGAATTTTTCAAAAGACACCACGTTTTTAAAATTTAGTGTCTACCAGCAGTAAAAGTTAGTGGCAATAATCAGTTGTGGTGTTCTCATACAGCCACTAGATGGCGATGCAGTGTAATTCCAGTTTCTGCCGTGGTTCAGTGGTACTCACTCATTTTCTTAGGAGAGTCACTTATGAGTAAGACCATTACTCAAAGAGCCACAGAGATTGCAGGTATAACTAAGATGTTTTTTTTAAATCATCACCCTCAAGATATTTACCATCTTTGTGTATGTTTAAAAAAATACAGTACCATGCTTTCCATCCTTACATCTCTTTTTATTCTCAATTCATAATTACATTGCATTATTAAAAGGTATAATACTTGTGTGTGAGTGTGTAAGGCTGGGAGTGGAACTCATCTTATGTATGTATGTACATATGCAATTATACATAAGCATTATCAACATGAAATAAAAAACAGTTCACAAAAATGTATATATTGGCCTACTAATAGAGATGAAAAACTTCTTTTTCTGTTATATTTGTATCAATATGTTGAGGCTCTCATGTGTTTTAGCTATCCATTGACTTTCTCCATGCAAAACTTGTAGTTAGTGGTTGCAATCCTAGTCAAACAATCAAGATGCACATCTGTAAGCCTACTTCTATCTTTTCTTTTGACAATGCTCATTATAGAAAATGTTGCCTCACGTGAGTAAGTGCTCACAAAAAAGCTCATTACCTTCTGCACACAAAGCTTTAAATGTGGATAATCTGAGGCTGGGACCATGCTCCAGAAACGAGCAACGCCTGATCTGAGCTCAGTTTTCAGGACATCTTTGACCTGCAGCTGAAGAATCTCACTGTATTACAGCAAGGTCTGGACAAAGGTTTTTCAGAGCAGGTGTAAGGCTTAACAATGGCACATTAAAAGGGTTCTCAGACATAACAGCTCCTCCCGAAATTCGTCCTTTTGAATAAAGCGAACCCACACACACAATTGCGCCATGTCGCTTATATCCGTGCTCTCATCGAATGCAATGCTATAACATGGTGTCGCTGCAAGTTCTGCAATTCGCTGTTCCTGGATATCTTTCCCAATAAACTTGATCCTCCTCATTAATGTCGAATCTGAAAGCTGCAGTGCATGTATTTGTTTTATTTTAGGGCCAAGCACCGAAGGTGCAGGGCACCTATTGTAATCGTTACACCTATTGTAATCACTATATAAACTGTTTTGACAAATGCTTCAAATGCTTTCTGCCATGGAAGTCTACGGCGGCAGTATAACGACTGGTCTGCTTTTACAAAACTTTGCAGAATGGTTGTGCCGTTCTCCCTGCGACGGACTGGTGTCGTCTTCAGGGGATCTTCCGGTTGCTTGTCGGCCAGGCGCCCCATTCGTGCTTGGCCCCGCCATTGCTGCTCGCAGCTATATTTAGGGGCCAAGCACCGAAGGTGCAGGGCACCTATTGTAATCGTTAGTATTATTATTTCTGCAATGCGAGTCTATGGCAGCCCATAGAACCCATTGGTAACTTTTTATGAAATTTGGCACATTGATAAAGGACAGTGCAATGTATACAGGCGTCGCATTTGGGGCAATCCAGCCAACTCTGTAGCGCCACCAACAGGCCAAACTTCAAGGTACCTTTTTAGCTTATAACTTTTGAACCGTTTGTCCTAGAGTCGTGCGGATTATTTCCCCTGAATCTTTGGGTCAAGCCGATTCCAATACCTGACCCAAGACTGTTTATTTTTAATTTCCACCATATGGGATTTTCCGCCATTTTGAATTTTTCGAAAAATTTCATCCTAGAGCGTTGATCTGATCACCACCAAATTCGAGACATATCATCTACAGATGGTGCTGACGAAAAGTTAGTCACAGAATTTTGATTGACCAAATGATATGGCCACTATGAGCCAATGAGTATGTTGGAGGGCGTGGCTTTTAGCATAAAGGTGTATAAATTCTGAACGGTTTGACCAAACACCATGAAACTTCGTAGTCATATCAGTACCCATAAGTGGAGGCTAACCTTCCATTTTTGGCCCAATCAAACAAAAATGGTGGCACTAGAGAGCTCATTTCCTGTTTAGGCATACTCACTATGCCGATTCTTTCAAAACTCAGCACATTGGTATAGGGCAACTCCAAATAGACAGGGAGAAAATATGAAGCCGATTGGCCATAAGGTGGCGCTATCGTGAGCTAAAAGGTGTTTTTTTAGATAACACCTTTTAGCTAACAAGCATATCTCCGGCCTCATTTGAGCTACATTCATGGAATTCTGGACATATGCAACTCATCAAGCCTAATAACTTTCCCATGAGGACCCATAAGCTCTGCCCATTAGATCTTCTGCAAATCAGACTTTTTTGAAAAATGCTTCAAATGCTTTCTGCCATGGAAGTCTAGACTTTTTAATGTAATTATAACATTTTGCCATTTATCTATAAAATGGTTGCTGTTCACAAGGAGATGGTTCAATGGTATTAGAAATCCGAGTAGAATATTTTAAAAATATTCATTTAATTTAAATAACTTATTCATTTGAAACGTGATTGCGTTTTATTTTCTTTTAAATGTAACAGTTTCATGTAAAACTTAGAAAATATATCAGCATACCCTATTTTATTCATTGTATCAAGTGGCTTCAAGTTCAGGGTGCGTCCACTTTCAGTTTGTACCTTGTCCCTGTATTCATGGGGTTTCCTCTGGGTATTCTGATTTCTACGCAGTCCAAACGCATTCAGGTAATGTCAATTGGACATGATGTATTGCCCATAGGTGTAAGTGTAAGAGTGCGTGTCAATGTGCCTGTTCACCCTGTGATGGACTGGTGTCTTGTTCAGGGGTCGTTCTGGTTGCTTGTCTACCTGGTGCCCCTGTAGTGCTTGGCCCCTTCATTGCTGCTCGCAGCTATATTTATTATTATTATTTATTATTATTATTATTATTATTATTATGCACGGTACATTATCTCTGCTGAGGTCAAAAAGCATTGTTTAACAATTTCAGCGTCCGTGAAAGCCTTTTTATGGCTAGCTAAAATCCAGTAGCCTCGGTCGATTTCTCGGCAACAGAGACTGATCTCGTCATCATTTTTGCTGCTCAGTCAGAATCTGTCAACTGTTTATTTTTATTAGTCCTCAGGTTGCTACCTGGCAGGTACAACATGTTGTACTTGGTCTGAAAAGCACTAAAGTGGCGTTCAAGGTTATACCGTTTACAATTGGCACTAGTCTTCTGGCAAATTAGGCAGAACTGAGTGGATTCATATTGCACAAAGAAAAACTCATCAGTCCATGTATCCTGAAATGTTCGGTGTTCATCCTGAATTGACCGCACCTTTTTCTTTGCTGGTGCAGCATCGGTGTCTTGGCTTCTAGGCCAAATGATCTGCATTTCCATCGTTCTTTCCTCACGTTGCTCTTTCTCCTCGGCCTGTTTCTAACTCCGTCACCGTCAGCTAATGAAGAATCACTTTTCTCGTTCTGCTTTTTTCTAGTCATAAATCTGTCCAGTTTGAGTGGGCAGAGGCCGAGACAATATTTGATATAACCTTATATCAAACGGCATTATGGAATATCAAATTTAGGCTTACGTGCTAAACTTGCAAAACCATTCGCAAATGCAAAGCTACACACATAGGCTATACGTCTACCCATGATCCCTCGCTGTTACGTAGCCTACGTTCTTTGACGTATCTTCAGTATGCTGCCATCTGCTGGATAATTCATTTCAATGTGCTAAAACAGGACATACATGGAACATATAGAAGTAAGTTATAGCTATATACTTATTGTTATCAGTATACATATCATATATGAGCCGCAAAACAAAGTCTCACGAGCCGCGTAATGAGTAACACTGTGCTACAGGAATAAGGTAGAAGGGTACAAGTGATAAGTGATCCTAGATTGGGAGTGCCCTGCAGAGAGTGCCCTGGGAGTGGTGGCAGTGTAGCACAGTGGGAACTGGGCTTGTAATCGAAAGGTTGCAGGTTCAATTCCTGGGTAGGACACTGCCGTTGTACCCTTGAGCAAGGTACTTAACCTGAATTGCTTCAGTACATATCCAGCTGTATAAATGGATACAATGTAAAAAGCTATGTGTAAAATGCTATATGTAAGTCGATCTGGATGAGAGCGTCTGCTAAATGCCTGTAATGTAATGTGATGTAATGAGTAGTGATAGTTAGTCCAGGTACAGACTGAAGAGATGCGTTTTCAGACTACGGCAGAAGATGGGCAATGACTGAGTGGTTTGTAGAGGAACAGGGATTTCATTCCAATACTGGGGAGCTAGTGTGGAGAAGATCTGTGGTAGGGAGAATCATTCACCCTGAGGGAGTGCAAGTCACCCTGCTGCCGCAGAGTGGAGTGGTCAAGCTGCCGTGTAGGATTGATTCGTGTCCTGTAGGTAGACGGGAGCTGTTCTTTTGGCTGCAGTGCAGGCAAGGGTCAAGACTTTGAACCTGATCCTGGCGGTGATCGGTAGCCAGTGGAGTGACCCCAGCAGGGGAGTGATGTGAGAGAACGTGGGAACGTTGAAGATAAACAGCAGCATTCTGAATCATCTGTAGTGGCTGTATGGCACAAGCTGGTGGGCTTGCAAGGATGGGGTTGCAGTAATCAAGACGGGAGGTCACCATAGCCTGGACAAGTAGCTGGGCGGAGTGCATAGTCAGGTATGGTCGAATCATCCAGATGTTATACAGGAGAAATCAGCAGGACTATGATGTTGCCTTGACGTGCTCCTTGAAGTCCAGCTGGTCATCCAGGACCACCCCCAGGCTCTTTGCAGAGTGAGAGGCAGTCACTGTGGTGTCGCCAGCAGTGATTAAAGCTCCCGCAGTAGGGAGGTCTTGTGACGGATGAACAGCAGCTCATTCCCATCTCAGCCAAAGTGGAGATGAGTAGTTTGTGGTCGACGGTGTTGAATGCTTTAGACAGTTCTAGTAGGATCAGGCAGTGGCAAGTGCCTCCGTCACAGCCAGGAGGGCAGTCTCTGTTGAGTGCTCAGATCAACAACCAGACTGGTAAAGTCAAACAGGTTAACCAGCATTTATTACAGTAAAGAGGACAAAGTTATTACATGAAGGACAAAGTTATTAGATTAACCATTTTTATTATATTAACCGTTGTTACAGTTCATGTGGCTCTGGTTTGTTTGCTTTTTACCTTAAATAAGGTATAGCCCTGTATTTAAATGTGACATCAATCCATATTTGCTGGAAAAATAAGCTAAAATTCCCTGTTCTGCATGAGGGTGCAGCCATGCTGCCTACCCTCCCTTACACAAACATTAAAGGAAACGTCCTTTACGCCACTCTGATACCCTGATCTAGGCAGGCGACCTATGGGTCCCACCTCCTGTCTCGGAAAAAACAAACCAGAAGACAAAGGTATTTACGAGGCCAGAGGCCCATCGTAGCTACAGAACAAATAAAGATCCAGTTCCATTTGATCTTAAGTTTAAATGTAATTTGTGGCATTCAATTGAAATCATTGATTGAAAAATCTTTATGTCTATGTTAGAAGAAGAAGTAAACTTCCATGCTTTTTATAGGTATACTTTATAGGTATGAATAGCTGGACGGAATTACCTCTTATACTACCTATTATATTTCTGTCATTACTATTTAGCCCTGCTTTCAACAACACAATGTCACTTTAATGTAATAAGTACACTGTCAGCTTTTAGATAGGCCCCCCTTTTGTTTGTGCATTTTAGCTCATTTCCTTTGTCCCTGTGGCACTGGAAGAGGGGCATACTTTGATAAGGTCTGGCTCTTCAGTCTCTCTCTCTTTTCTGGTAATCTCAAATCAGAATATTGTTTAATTTCTTATGTTTTGTACCTTAGATGTAGTGAGCCTACATTCAATAAATGCATGATCTCAAGAGTGTATCATTTCAATTCACTATTTTAATTGACTCCTTATTTAATAAAATTATTTAGTCTTCTGACCTGATACAGAATTTATTTTGGCTTGTCACTTGATTCCACCAGGTTAATGTTGATTGACCTATCAAAGAATTTGTCTATTTAATTTATAAATGTCATTTTCAATAATAATTGTTCAATTAAGTCATGTAAAGTACATTTTATATGTCGGTTAAGGGAGAGGTTCTTGCACGCAATACCACTTGTGTTCAAGGGCATTGAATGAAAATACTGGTCTGAGGGTGGCACGGTGGTGCAGTTGGTAGCACTGTCACTTCACAGCAAGAAGGTTCTGGGTTCAAATCCGGCAACACACCATCACTACCCTGATAGGGACAGAAGAGCTGGACACAGGGAGATGTGGATATCTCCAACGTTTTATTGGGGTAGTGAGAGAGAGCGTAATCACAAACAAACACAAACGAAAATCCTTCCCCCTTCACCCTCATGGGATCTGGGCAAAAACAATAAACTAAAATAACAAAGACAAAATAAATGAAATTATACAAGCGCTTTTCAGCCTTTTCTCTGGTCTGTACATGCTCTCTCTCACCATCGTGGGGGATCCCGGTCTCAGACACCTACTGTGGAAAGAAGCACACTTTTAAATCCTGGACTGATTCGTAACATCATCCAGGTGTGTGCCTGCTTAACCAGTAGGCGTGGTCCTCTAATTGCCCTGAATTCCTCCCGCAAACCGAGCCCTGCCACATCTGGCCTGGACCTTTCTGTGTGGAGAATGGCCTTTATTTTGCATGTTCCCCCCGTGTCCATGTGGGTTTCCTCCGGGTACTCCGGTTTCCTCCCACAGTCCAAAGACATGCAGGTAGGCTAATAGAAGACAGTAAAGTGCCCATAGGTATGAGTGTGTGAGTGCATGGTGTGTGTGTCCTGCGATAGATTGGCAGCCTGTCCGGCCCAATGCACACTGGGATAGGCTCATTACATTACATTACAGGCATTTAGCAGACGCTGTTATACAGAGCGACTTACACAACATTTACATTGCATCCATTTATACAGCTGGATATGTACTGAAGCAATGCAGGTTAAGTACCTT
Organism: Anguilla rostrata; assembly: GCF_018555375.3. Lineage (NCBI taxonomy): Eukaryota > Metazoa > Chordata > Actinopteri > Anguilliformes > Anguillidae > Anguilla > Anguilla rostrata. The sequence goes on from NC_057948.1 coordinate 1,529,473, forward strand.
GCTCAAGGGTACAACAGCAGTGGCCTACCCAGGAATCAAACCTATGACCTTTCAGTCACAAGGCCAGTTCCTCACCCACTGTGCTACACTGCCGCCAGGCTCCAGCACCCCTCGCGACCCTGCCCAGGATAAGTGGGTATAGATAATCGATGGATGATGGATGGATGTCGCTTGTCCGACAGTGCCTCCTGGAGTTTTACATGCAATATTGAAATGGAGTGATCTTTGTCTGCAACATGTTACGTGTGCATGTAAATACACTGCTGTCTGAGTTTTAATCACAATATAGACCGCTGCTGGGTCCGTACAGCCTGCTAACTGCTTATTCCTGTATTTTAATGTATAAACACAGTGTGCAGATGTTCCCCTGTCATACAGCACTGCACTGGGAGTATCGGGGCTGCCCCACTCCCTGCCCACTGATCCCTTAGCAGTGTGTAGCACCAGGGGGTCCTGAGACAGCCTCAGCACAGGGGCTCAGCTGATCCCTTAGCAGTGTGCAGCACCAGGGGGTCCTGAGACAGCCTCAGCACAGGGGCTCAGCTGATCCCATTTATTGTTTCAGAGAACCGGGGTTACAACAGGAACCTAATGTTAAACTAGTTGATTCGCTTATTTGGCCACCTTCTTGCCGACAGGTTTTTTTTTTGGTTGTTCACTTTCCCAGGTGCAAAATATAACTGTCGTGAGATAGTTTGCCTTTATTGTTACGTGCTTACGTTAGTTGTAGTTAATTATAATGTGATTCCAGTCAACTTTAGGTTGTAATTTGAGGTTATGAACCTTGCCACAGTGGAATTGAATCCTCTAAGAGGACTATCCTCTCCTGGCACCCCAAATACTGCCAATACTGGGCCAGGTTCTATCATGTGCCCTAGGATATCACAGAGTTTTAAAAATAGAATTACAAAAATTGGATAGTTTTTGGCACAGCCAGAACATGTGCCCCAACGAGGCAGGAAATACACCGCAACGGTCACACAAAGAATCTATATTAGGATACATGTTAGAAAGCTTGACCTTTGAAAGATGAAGACGATGCAACACCCTGAACTGAACAAGACCATGCCTGGTACATATAGATGCTGTGTGCACACCCTCCAGTGCCTCTATCCATTGCTCCCCCATTAAGCTAATGCCTAAGTCCTCCTCCCAAGCGGATTTCAGAAAATCTAGGGATATATCTAATTGTTCAGACATAGGGTTATAGATATAAGATATTACCCCCCCCTAGATGAAGGATCAACAGAAAACAAGGATTCCATCTGGGTGTTATTAGGTGCATTAGGAAAGGTAGTTGTATTAGATCTAATATAGTTGCGAATTTGTAGAAATCGAAAGAAATGGGTTTGAGGCAAATTGAATCTACTGCGTAGTAATTCAAAAGTAGGAAACGTGCCATATATATTTATATTATATATTGCAAACAATTTTATTTTAAAAATAAAATAAAATAAATGATAGCAGCACAAATGTTTTACCAAATAAACTGGTGATTTGAACAAGAACGTTTATCGGATAACAATGAAGCACATCCTGATCTAGTTGTGAGAGAAACGTAGACTAAAGGAAATCAAGGTGACCATAAAACTAATAATATATTAGTTGCTTGTTGTTTGTGATCATTTCTACCAGCCACCTAGCTAGCTAACCAGATCTAAATTTGATGACATTAGCTGGCTAATCCAATTCAGGTAATGATAAAAACCAATAATCCTACTTCTATTTATAAAGTGCTCTCCCTCCAAAAATTTGAAAAAAAGCAGGAATGGATCCTATTTGATATTAAATCACAAAATGAATAAGGGAGCCTAGCCTATCATAATGATTCAAATACAATATCTTACATTTTCATCATTTTAAAAGTTTTTATTTAAACTGGACAATGATTTTAAACACAACATTAAACCCGATCAACATTTAACAAACACATCTGTCTGTCATAAAATAGGTGACACGCCCACAAGTGGCCGATTGTGGGACGCGGGAGCGGTGCCAGGCGGCTTTGCCAGAATCAGTGTGGCTTCATCGTAACAGCCCCAGTGGCAAAACCTGAGAGGCTGACACTATCAGCCCCTGTAGTTTGAGGCATTTGTGATACTGCAATCTTGAGTCTGGTTTGAACTAAGAGAGGCATACCCTGAGAGATAAAAATGCAGTCTGCTGTTAGACAAGCTCACATGGATACAGAGTACAAATCAAGTCCCAAGAACATTACACTCCAGGATGGGGAGAGATTGCTATTGGGGATGTTTCCTCTGAAACCAAGAGACAACACATGCGGCAGAACTCACTGAGTGTCCTACACAACTCTGGGTTTTGAATTGGCAATGATCAGCCAATAGCCTGGAGCCAGACCCGCCTCTACACAAAGACAGAACACCCGTGGACTCAGGGAAAAGACCGAAGGGTGGAACTGTGTATTTGTAGCGAACACCGCGATGGGCGAAGCGGAGGAATTTTGTGTGAGGGGGATAAATGCCTACGTGGAAGAAGGCATCTTTCAGATTTACTGATGTGAAATAGTGATGTTAAGTGTGGCAAACAAGCCTGCCACAGGCCACCGAAGTGGCTTTCCAAGGGGCCCTCCAGCACAGAGACACAGGGAGATGATGTTCAAACAGTCCACTTTAATTTACGAGGGTCGGCAAGATGTTACAGCCAAGGAGCAGATGTAAAACAGTCATGACAGAGGCTCCCCTTGTGTGAGTGGGGATGGCAAATTTAACCTGTGCGCACTGATTACCTGACTACACACAGGTGCAGCCACTCCTATTTCTGGGTTCAATTAGACCTGGCCAATTATCTAATTCTTAACCAATTATCCAACTGGCCAGGTCTAATTAGCTTGACCCAGGGCAGGTGTGGCTGCTTAAACCAGCCATCCCCACACCACATTAAGTTAATCAATTAACTGTTAATTCTTAATAAGAATGTTTATTGATCAATTTCTATAGATTAAACACTTGAATTTCAATAAACCATTTAAATGAATAACCTAATGTTGGTGATTAGATATCAAATTAAAGAGACGTTTCTAAAATGTTAAATTAGAGAGGCACGGTTCCCTTGACTGGCAGCATTAGTGAAATGTTATTGGTCCATTCCTGGAACATCAGTGCCATCTGAGCGCGTCTTCTCAGCTGCTGGTCTCACCTTCAGCAGACTGCACACCAGACTGACCCCAAAGCACATAGACATGGGCATACTCCTTAACAAAAATGCTTAAGTATTAAGTGAAGCATATTTTAAGTCATTCTTTGTATGGGGCATGGAGTAGATTTTCCTCTAATCAGTTAATCATTATTAATCAATTATTGGGTGCCGACGATTGATGAAAAGAATTGCACAAAATTTTCCAGTCGTTCTGACATATTGAACGAGCGCTGTATGTTAACATTTTGAAATTATATTGCCTCAAATGTTTGTTTAACACTGAGATCCAAGATAGGACATTGAGAACCACCCTTCTTTGGGAGCTGGAAATAATGAAAATAAAAACTATGTTGGGTTCGATCTCTGGGAACCACACGTATTTCCCCCTTTTTGAAAGAAGGAAGGAATTTATTCCTCTTAAACATAGGAGCACTCTCTTGTGTTTGAGAGTAAATGACTCTGTTGAAATGGGGGTTTCACTCTGAACTGGAGTCTGTAGCCCTTCCCTATTGTCTGTAGCCCTTGGCTATATTAGCTCTGCAGTGTTTTATATACTCTTCCAGGAGGGCAGTAGCCTCCTTTAGCATTGGAAATGCTACTGTCTGTCAGAGCCACACTTGGTGCAATTGGATGCTTCTATGGGGGTCTGGACCGGATGTCATTCCCTAAAGTTGGCTTTCAAACAGAAGATGATGGAAGAGGAGTTTATTTATGGCACCAATGCAGTCATTGGTTCTAGCAGAGATGCACACTTCAGTCAGTGTATAAGTAAGCCACGTACTTTATATGTGCTGTAAGACAAAGAGCACTTTATGACACAGTATGAGAGTTGCCAATAACCATGAATAGAAAGGTTTAACAGTGTTAAGAGGCAATCATTTTATTTACAAGACATGGCAAGATGGACTGGACACTATGCTATAAGAGAGGAAAGGACATGCACCTGAAGTGATTGTAAGATAAAGAAAAGGAACACAAAGAAATTGTGATGCATACCAAAAATGCTTTTCATGAAAGGACTTTGGATAATGAAGTAAATTGTTTGAGCTTCCCTTAAATTCTATCCAGAGAACATCTCCCACAATCCACACTAGTTTACATTTGACAAAATAGAGTCTGACCTGACCAAAACTCTAGTACCTACTGCCATCTCCACCAAATCACCCCCCCCCCCCCCCCACATCCGACAGAGTTTGGGGGCACTGCATGGCAAGATTATACTGACTGTAAATAGGGGGCATTGTACTACTGGTGTGCCCTAATGATTGAATCTATCCTTCATGTATGTGTTGCATGACCTCCTGCAAGGGTTTACAGAGATGTTCCTTCTAATGACTGTTTTATACTTCTGTGTAGTCCGCATAGTTTGCATGATTTGCATTGTGTGCAACATTTGCAAACGGGCAGAGCATTTATATGGCAGGTACAGGTTGTGATTTTCCACCCTCTTACAGATACCTTCAATTCCATATATTTCATCTCCTTAAATAAACTTTTATCACATCCATAGTGTATGCTGTGGGAATGAGGCACAGACGAGGCAGACAGTGCTGGCAATATGCCTGTGGAGGACTTTTATTGTGACAGCGGTATCACAATGAATGAATACGGGAAAAGTGAAACACAAAACGAGATCAGGCTGCTCAAGTGTTGGGGAAAGCAAAAGTGCTAGGGAAGTGCAGGTGGGTCCAAAATTCAGGCCACGAGGAGGGGCACATCCGAGTCTGCCACAAAAAAAAAAATGAGTATCAGAGACTCTGTTAGTCACTCAGTGAGGGGAAAGCCAGCACACCCCTGGAGTGAGACCATGAGGCCTAAAGAGGGCCAGCAGCTACTCAGGCAAAGGGGAAAGTGGTGTGGAAAAGCACTGGTATGTTGCTGGTGGCCTGACTGTATCTCGTCAGTGCTCAGGGTCTGAACTAGCGGACTGGTGAGGTGGACTGAAACTCAGCCCTGTCCCTCCGGCACTGTCCATGTCTGAGTGTGGAGTGGAGGTGCTGAAACTCAGCCCTGTCCCTCCGGCGCTGTCCATGGTGCGGCAGGCTGGCCGGTGAGACACAGGTGAAGTGGTGCTGAGTGGCGGCTCTTAGCAGGGAGGGGCAGGGCTCCAGAGGCCCACACCACAATACATAAATATGAGCATGTGCATTACTTCCTGTTTCTACAGTGAATCTGCCTTTAGCGGTGTGTTAGCTTGCAGTGCTGTGGGAGGTTTGTCACAGAAAACCAAAAGGAAATAAGCAAATTCACTGTCCACACATGAAAAATGTGTGTTGTCTTTTACATCTTTACTTTTGGTGGTGGCCAAACATCCTACAGCACTGAAAACTAACTCACTGTCCACTCTAAAAGGTGGCAGCTGCATGTCTAGTATGGGATGGGAGGGTTAAGCCCAGAGAAAAGATCATAGAAAAGGTAGATGAGCCCTTTGCCCCAATTCAGAGAACTTACAGTATAAGAAAAGGGGCCATTTGGGTCAGAATTACATCTGTAGAACTGTCAGAGTTCAGTCCAGCAGGATGTTTAATTTTTAGGATTGTGGTGTTTCTGAAAGGATTGTGAATAAAATGGTATTTTATTCTCCTGGTAAAGCCAGGCATTAACTCACCGGCACGGTACGTGTGTACATCTTGGTGGGAGAGTGTCCATCTGAACAACATGTGAGCTGCTGTTTAGATGCAGTGTTACATTGTTTAGTTTTGTCACTTTTCTGTTATTCCAGTCCCAAATCATAGCCTGGATATTATACCTTTGTAAGCAGTCATGCTGTGTGGAATAGTCTGATTCAGAGATCAATATTCTGGCTCTAGCTCCTATCATTTAAAGAATAACATCATTTACAGGAGCATTTCTTAGATAAGTATTCTAATAATCTTCAAATCCCCTCACTTATTAAAGTTTTTGTGCAGTTTATATTACTCCACAAGGGTTACCAAACCCACAAGGGTTACCATGTTGATAAGGGGTTTTAAAGGAAAAAAAATGACCTAATACATCACGCTTTTATTTTCATTATTATTATCATTGTTACAAAAATAATTAAATGTAACGCAATAATTAACCTATTATATTCGCAAAAGCGTGCGAAAATAAAATGAATTGATGGATTATAGCGTAAAGACATACAGAACATAGGTGCAATGTGTGGAAGTTTCAAAAGACACCACATTTTTGAAAATCTAGTGTCTACCAGCAATAAAAGTTAGTGGCAGTAATCGGTTGTGCTGTTCTCATACAGCCACTAGATGGCGATGCCGTGTAATTCCAGTTGATGCCGTAGTTGCATTGCAGTAAGAGCGTGTCAAATGAACTGAAGTGTAGCACAGCTCGTACACGGTTCCGGCACTGCTTCAGCTGTTAGCAGGTACAATATCGCAGGTCTGACCAATAATATCATGACTGGTTAGATAAAAATCTCAGTGTTATTTTATATACTGGTGGCGCATATATTTAAGTTCTCTGTGACAGTTAGCTGCTTAGTTCCTCACTGGTTCCGCTAGCTAGGTTGGGTCATGAAGTAACGTTAAGATAGGTTGGGCTGGCTAGCTAGCTAACTCGTGCCTGTGGGTCAAAGCGAAAGCTGAACTTAGAACAACGGCACCACGTGTCAACGTGAGGGTCATGTTGTTTGATGTAAATGGTAAACAAATGATATTTGCAAAGTGTTAATAGTTATTATCAAATAGTTGTGTTATGTAACGGTAGTTCTGTATTTTCAAAGAATGAACTAGCTGAGGTAACAGTAAACAGCTCAGAGTGAGCGGGCATCGCCATGGTAACCAACCGACCCTCCTAACGGCACATTTTAAACAGCGTCGCCATAGTTACTGTCACGTTACGTTGGCGAGAGGTAAATAAGGAAGAGGGCAATTTTGTATTGAATGCGGTTTCATTTCACCTTGCTGAATATTTTAAAATTAATGTCAAAAACCCTGACAGACTGTAGCTATAATTTGTTAAACTTAAATTGTTTGATAACTTGATGGTTACAAGATTAGGATGGAAATATTATCATTATAACAGTAATGTATTTAGCTAATGGGTTATACGAGTAGTTGTACATTAACAGTTATATTTATCTATTCATAGTGATGCATATTGAGCGTCTTTGAAATGTATAGATGTTTATGAACTGAAGAACATGTCAGGTGAGGTAAAGTGCACCACTAAAATGCTGTTTTTTGTAAACCCCGACGATATATCGGCCATTATTTGACTTTTTTGACGACATCTGGATCGGCAGTAATGACGCCGATGTGCCCCGATTTTTTAATAAGTATAATAAACAAAAAAACAATGATTATTTATCTGTACTCGTCTGTTCGAACGTTGTAATTGCTATTTACTAGAATTATCCAGTAGAGGGAGCTTTAATACAAGTGTGAACTGCAGCAGCTGACGCGCTACTTCTCTAATAAGACGTTTGTCACTCGTGCCTCATCCAGTATTCTCCACTGCAAGACTTGTCTGCACAGATTCGATTGCCACAATAAATGTATATATATTTAGTGAAAGTTTTTTAATTAAAAAATTAAAAAAAAGGCTTGCTAGCTAGCTGGCTAGCAAGCCTTTATGAAGTGGCAGTGAGCACATAAGCAGCGTAGGATCTACATTTCAAGAGGACATCGCTGTATTCTCAAATAAATAACCAGGTAAAATAAAATGGTGATTGAATGTATCACACATTTGTTTTTTTTAATCTGAGATAATGATATTAGCTACTATATGATGCTGTGTGAATAGCCAACGCGTGATTGCAAGCGAGTGTGTCATCTAGTCACGCGTCATCGTAGCAAGCTAACCAGACAGTAAAAACGCAGATAAAACACTTCTAACATGGATCACTTTAAGCCATGTTATCTAGCTTTGTCGTGATAACATGAGAGAAGGATTGCTGCTGGAGAAGTGAATCAACCAACAGTTAGCGCGGGTAACCTGCACGAAAGCGCATTGTAGTTTTTTTTCACGTATTTCATCCAGTCAATTTAATTTCATCTAACGTTACACTTGATTCACTCATTAGCTCCGCTAGATAATGTCTTACTCTTTGCGATCATGTAGTAGAAATAAAATGAGAAAATATAATTAATTTACCTTACTGAGAATATATAATAAGAAATAATGAGGCTGCGTCAATAGCTAATGCGTTATTGCGAGCGAGTGTGTCATCTAGTGACGTGTCAGAGCCCATTGTAATTATTTTCACCGCCTAATTCTTATGGACAGGGAAGCTCGCTAGATAGTCTTACTCTTTGAGATCACGTAGTAGGAATAAAATAAGAAAATATAATGAATGTAATGAGAATAGATACTAAGAAATAATAATAACAAATTAATAATAATAATAATAACAATAATAATATTCATAAAAATACATGTTTGAAACTGGAAAACTGATTTTTTTAAATTATTTTTTTATAGATGGCTGGAAAAGAGGAGTAAAACCAAGGTGTGGAGTTATTTTGATTTCACACACTTAAAGATGGTGTTAATATATATATATATTATATATATATATATATTTAATTTAATATCATCTTTTACTTTTTTTATCTAAAAAGTTCTTTGTGTGTTTATTTTTATTTTTATTTGTTTGCTTAAGTTAAATGTTCTTAAATATAGAAACTTTAATAAAATATAAGTTTTTCAAATTGATTTGAAAACGTTGCACTTTTTGACAAAATATCGGTCAAAACATCGGTAATCGGTGGGCTAGGACTCTCCAAAATCGGGATCGGCATCGGACCCAAAAATCTGGCATCGGTCGGGCTCTAGTTTTTTGTGTTGGCAGATGAAATTAATATGTCTGCAAATCAGATAGGTTCATCACATGGAAAGGGTTATTAGAGCCCAGTAATTGCCGTAGACTATTGTGGATTAGTCAGAATACTTTATGAACTTAATTTACACACCCCCCTCCCTGTTTTTGTGTGTACATCTCAGGAATGCGTAGGTACATATGTATCAACTGTCAAGGTGAACAATGTCACAAAGAATTTGCGTGCGTGTTTGTGTGTGTGTGTGTGTGGTCTCTCCACAGGCTGGGTTGGTGTAATCTCACAGAGGGCTGCTGTGATGTTCTGGCCTCAGTCCTGCATTCTCCTCACTCACAGCTGAGAGATCTGGAGCTCAGAGACAACGAGCTGCAGGATTCAGGAGTGAGAGCGCTGTCTGCTGGACTGGAGGACCCACACTGTAAACTGCAGAGAACGGGGTGAGTACAAACACAAACCCCTTCAATAAATTAGGGCTACAATGTGACTAAATACAACACTGATGTCAATGTTTCTAATGTGAAAACAGACACTCCACAGAACTGAAACTGCATGTTCCTGTTCTTCCTCTTGGTAGAATTTGACTACACAAATGAATGAAGAAAATGAATTAGTCCTGTTTACTGAACTGTAGTGGGGTGTAAACTCAAATGTGTTTGATAATGACTCATTCCACATTCATGTTATTTTAGTTTAACACACACAGCCCTGTTAGTTTATATTATATTACATTACATTTATCTGCCAGACGCTTTTATCCAAAGTAACGTACAATAAGTGCATACAAAAGGTAATTGGAACAACTACAAAACACAGGTCCGATAAGGTACAATACTTTGCACAGTTATTCATAGCCATGAACACATTGTGAACATTACTCTGACCTAACCTATGCTAAGTCAAACTAGGAGGCATTTCAAGCAACATCTAGACAATGATACTGGGCACAATAAGTGCTGGATGGAGGTACATGTAACATGAGTGGCACATGTGTAGAAATCGGGGGCTTTAAGTGATAGAAATGATCTACAGAGTGGTGATAGTTAGTCCAGGTATAGTCTGAGGCGGAAGATGGGTAGTGAGGGAGAGGTTCGTAGAGGAACAGGGGGTGGAGAAGCTCTGTGGTAGAGACAAGATTGAACCCTTTACCCGGATGGCAGGGGGTGCAAGGCAGTGGTCAAGTGGGCGTATAGGATTTAATAATGTGCTGTAAGTAGACGGGGGCCGTCCTGTTGGCTGCAGTGTAGGTGAGGGTCAGGACTGTGAACCTGCAGTGACTGGTAGCCAGTGGAGTGACCTCAGCAGGGGACAACTTGGGAAGGTTGAAGACAATTAATGTGTGTTAGTTTATATTAATGTGTGTAAGGTGTGTAACGCACTGCTATGTGTTTGACACACCCATCCCTGTTAGTTTATATTAATGTGTGTAAGGTGTGTAACACACTGCTATGTGTTTGACACACACAGCCCTGTTAGTTTATATTAATGTGTGTAAGGTGTGTAACACACTGCTATGTGTTTGACACACACAGCCCTGTTAGTTTATATTAATGTGTGTAAGGTGTGCAACACACTGCTGTGTGTTTGCACACACAGCCATGTTAGTTTATATTAATGTGTGTAAGGTGAGTAACACACTGCTATGTGTTTGACACACACAGCCCTGTTAGTTTATATTAATGTGTGTAAGGTGTGTGTGTCCTTCTCTCTGCAGGCTGTCAGGCTGTAGAGTCACACAGAGAGGCTGTGATTCTCTGGCTTCAGCTCTGTGTTCAAACCCCTCACATCTGAGAGAGCTGGACCTGAGATACAATCACCCAGGAGACTCAGGAGTGAGAGCGCTGTCTGCTGCTAAACTGGACACACTCACACTGCTGTAAGTACAGAAAGTTTCCACACTTCACCTCACAGACACACACTCACATTGCTTTAAGTAGAGTTTCCACACTGCGCCTCACACACACACGCACACACACACACAAAAGGAGTTTGGGGGGGGGGGGGGGGCATGGAGGGCACTGTTCACACCAGCGTTACTCAAGAGGGTTGGGGATCTCCTGTGGAGGGTGCTGCAGGGGATCACTGCAGTAAATAAGATGTGGTTGTTGTAGTTAGGGGTTTGATCAGGGACACAGTGATGGTGGAGTTTCAGTATTACAAAGCAATGGAGAACCTGAGTGTGTTTCAGTGTGTGCATTATAAGGGTGTTTTATGTTCAGTGGAGGGAGGGGAGCTATTTTTGCACGTGGAATAGGGTGAGGTAATGGAATAAGTTTCCTTTGTTTGATTTGTGTTTTTCATATGATCGTGGTTTTATGTTTTATTGTGTCTTTGTTTTTATTTATGTGATGTCATTGGTGTGTTGAGAGTGGAAATAAAGGATGGGTAAAATTCTAAATTCTGTTCTGCTGTTCTTACAGTATGGACCATGGAGGAGAGAACAGGACCAACCCAGGACCCAGGAAATGTGAGTGTGTATCGACACAGAACACTTTCCATAGGTACACACTCTGCTGTGTGTGTGTGTGTGAGAGAGAGACTTCTCTCTTACACACAGAAACACACATGTGCACAAACACACACACACAGGTACTATCACAGCTCTTTCTCTCTCACACACATAATGAGGTGAATATTAATGATAATTAATCTCATTAATGTCTCTGGTGTGCAGACGGCTGTCAGCTCACACTGGATCCAAACACAGCGTGCAGAGTGCTGTCTCTGTCTGAGGGGAACAGGAGGGTGACACACACATGGGGGAGAGAGCAGCCGTATCCTGATCATCCAGAGAGATTTGAGTACCGGCCCCAGGTTGTGTGCAGAGAGAGTGTGTGTGAGCGCTGTTACTGGGAGGCTGAGTTCAGTGTGTCTGAGAGGGGATGGGTTTCTATAGCAGTGACATATAAAGGAATCAGCAGGAAAGGAGAGGGTTCTGACTGTGGATTTGGATTCAATAAAATCTCCTGGAGTCTGGAGTGCAGTAAACTCAGTGACTCTGATAAACTCAGTTATGCTGTCTGTCACAATGAGAACCTAACAGACATACCTGTCCCCCCCTCCCCCTACCGCAGAGCAGGAGTGTGTGATGATGCTCGTAGAGGAGTGTGTGTGTACAGGGTAGGAGTGTGTGTGGACCTTCCGGCCGGCACTCTGTCCTTCTACAGCGTCTCTGACTCTGACACACTGACCCTCCTGCACAGACTCCACACACACTTCACTCCACACACACCCCTCTGTGCTGGATTTTATGTGTGGGAGTCCTCCTCAGTGATCACACACTCACACACATATATAAACACAAACACTCATATACACCTAGACCCTCACACACCCAAAACCTACACACACACACACATTTACACACACACACTCACATACACACACACACTTATACCCTCACACATACATCACACACACACACACTCAATCACACACTCACATATATACACACACTCATTTGCACCTAGACCCACACACATACTCTCACACACACCCTTTCTCTCTCAGTCATGCACACGCACTCACACTCATGTTTACTCATGCACACGCACTCACACACCTACGCACGCACACTCTCTCACACCCAGTCACTCACACACACGTACACACGGACACACACAATCTCATGCACACACACACACACACGCATGCAAACATACACACGCTCATACCGTATGCGAACACACACACACTCTTTCTCTCACTCATACTCACATACAGTATACAGACACACACATTCGCAAACGCATGCACACACACACACACTCATGCACTCACGCACAAACACAAACATGTGTCAACACACACACATTCTCATTCCCATACGCACACACACACGTATAAACACACACATTCTATTACCTATACGCACACACACACATACTCATGCACTCACACAAGCACACACATGCATACACATACATGCGTGCACACACCATATACACATGTATACACAAACATTCTCATACCCATACATATACACACACACGTATAAACACACACATTCACAAAGGCACTCTCATGCACACACACATACACATACATACACTCATTCTCTTGCACGCGCACACACTCAAATACACAGTCTCACACACATTCACACAAACGCACGCACACACACTTTCTCTTACCCATACACACACGCACCCGTGTGCACACATACTCATGCAGTCAATCATACTCACACATGCACACACACATACATGCGTGCACACACACACACACATTCTCTTACCCTTTCACACACGTAACCCGGCACACACCACACACACAACCATACTCACACACTCACACACATGTTCACATCAACAGTCACTCCCACAAACGTACGCAAGCACACACACACTCACAATCACACACACAGAAAACACTCTCACCCAATCACACACACACACACACACGTCGACACACTTGCAGCCTTTCTTGAGCAATGCCTTACCACTGCAATTTCAGCTGTGCCCAATATTAACCTCAGTACAGCTTATACCCTGTACATAAGAGTATGATCTTTTAGCAGGTTCAGGTTAAGCACTCGCTGTCTAAATATGATTTTATTTTTATTTTTTTACATTTTAATACATTTATATTGAAAATGTTCAAGGTGTGTTTATGTACTTTTGATTATTAAAACATTAATATAACATTGAGAGTCATAATGCCAAAAGATGGCAGAGTGAAATGTTTTTGAAGTAGTAATTATGTCTCCTGTATCTGCATCTTATAAAAGAAGCAGTGGCAAACTCGTCCAGTTAACTGTTTTTACAGTTGCTTTCATTCATCTTCACAAGAGTTCCAATGTGCAAATTTCTGTGGGCAAATGCAGCTGATAGAGAGAATGCAGAATGATCACTGCAGTGTACTTATTTCCTTTCATTAATGTAAACAATGAGTTGAGTTTCCTTAATTATTGGATCATATTGTTGTTTTTTTCCTGTTGCTTTAATTTTCTGTATTTTCAGACAATAATTCAATGATTAAACCTGAATTATAAAAAATATCAAATGTGTTGGTTGGTTATGATTTATTATTGTGTGATGTATTGAACTCCTGTGACACAGTAGTACTTATTTCATATGCTGTATGGGATTATGTTTGGACTCCATATGAGCAGAACAGCATGGGGCTAGAATCTGCACAGTTGAAGCAATGAATTCATCTACAGTAGTGGAAATAAAATCCATTATAAGAAAAGTTGTGTCGTGTCTGATGAATGCTTGCTTCTGTTACTTAGTGTAACCACAACTCAATACATTTTGAAAAGGCACTGCTTGTCTATTGAGCTGGTATGTTTATGTTACCTCTCAAAGAAATGGTTTTCCTGTAGGTTTGAACCTGGATCTGCTGCACATCAGTTGAATGGATTAGACCACTAAGCCAAAATCAGGGCAGAAGTGTGGTTTGCATGACATCCAGTCTCTGAGATGTTCCTGAGACCCTACAGTTTTTCTCATTTTTTCAGATGCATTTCTAATATCTGCAGTCACACATTACAAATGCATTACAGTATGTTATGATTGCTTTGGCTCAGTGTGGAAAACTCAATTTGCCAAACTGACTGGCAAAATTCTTACCCTAAGACACTAATTGCAGTACCTACCCACAAAGTGCACAACTCTAAATCAGTTTTCACAATACAGTCGTCTCGTATTAGTACAATGTTCCAATGCTTATTGCTAGACATGCAGATTGTGAAATGAAGTCAAGATGTTTGCAGTCCTGTCTCGTCACTTCCAGCAACATTGCCCAGGTGAGTCGCATTGCAGCATGATTGGTAATCCCAACATAAAAGGCTGTTTTACAGCACTACATTCAGCACTGTCTGACAACATGGAGCAGCCCAATGCAGTTGGTACTGATGTACGGGTTGTGGCTGAGGCTGAGGTTGTGGTCAAACAAGTAAGAGAAATACTGCTGTATCAAATGAATTTAGAGCCACAGATATTGACCGTGTCGTAAATCCAGGCATAACAATGGGAGAAACTGGAAGGATCGTACAGCCAAACTTTAAAAGGTGGCCCCAACAATGGCCCCTAATATGAGTTTTTGGACTGAACATTAATTATTCAATGCAAAATGTGATACAAATGCAAAATTATATTACAGGAATGTTGCGTTGCTGTCATTTTATATTATTACAATATATTACAGTGGGATATTACAGAATTACAGTAGTGATATGAATATGATGCACATAAATTGCCTTGTTTTTGCGCATAGAGTACATACTGTAAAGCATTGGTCTGTTGCTGTTGTGTCTTTATTTCAGAGATTGATGGCGACTGATGCTGTCAGAGCTCCTATGTCATAGATTTTATGTTTTGGACACACAGTCTTGATTCGTGTCCTTCTTGTGTCGTACACTGGGCGAGAGGCATGAATACACCCTGGAAAGGCCACAAATCTATTGCAGGGCATTACATTACATTACATTTACTTAGACTCTTTTATCCAAAGCGATGTACAAAAGTGCATATCATGGTGATCGGAACAACTACAAAACACAGGTTTGATAAGGTACAATACTCATTTCGTACAGCTATTTATAGCCAAGTACACAGTTCAGTTCATGCAGTGAGCATTATTCTGACCCAGCTTATGCCAAGTCAAACTAGGGAGAAGAACAAGCTACAATATTAGGACAAAAATACAAATTACAAAAAGTGCTGGAATGGGGGTACATGTAACATGAGCGCCATGAAAAGGGGCATTTAAAGTGAAACGATTTACAGAGTGGTGGTAGTTAGTCCAGGTATAGTCTGAAGAGATGAGTCTTCAGTCCACGGCAGAAGATGGGTAGTGAGGGAGAGGTTCGAAGAGGGACAGTTTGTTCCACCACTGCGGAGCTAGGGTGGAGAAGCTCCGTGATCCCTTTACTCGAGTGGGAGGGGGTGCAGGGCGCCCTGCTGCTACAGAGCGGAGTGGTCGAGCAGGCGTATAGGATCGAATCGTGTCCTGTAAGTAGACGGGCTGTCCTGTTGGCTGCAGTGTAGGCGAGGGTCAGGACTTAGTACCTGATCCTGGCAGCGACCGGTAGCCAGTGGAGTGACCTCAGCAGAGGAGTGACATGGGAGAATTTGGGAAGGTTGAAGATGAGTCGGACAGCAGCATTCTGAATCATCTGTAGTGAATGTATGGCACAAGCTGGCTGGCTTGCAAGGACAGAGTTACAGTAATCAAGGCGGGAGGTCACCATAGCCTGGACAAGCAGCTGGGAGGAGTGCGTAGTCAGGTATGGTCGAATCCTTCAGATGTTGTAGAGGAGGAATCTGCAGGACCGTGATGTTGCCTTGACGTGCTCCTTGAGGTCCAGCGGGTCATCCAGGACCACCCCCAGGCTCTTTGCAGAGTGAGAGGCAGTCACTGTGGTGCCATCAACTGTGATTGAGAGCTCACGTAGTAGGGAGGTCTTGTATGGGAAGAACAGCAGCTCAGTTTTGTTGAGTGCAGCAGGGCTCAGTTTGTGGGAGTGGTTCGGGGCAGTCTGAGGACCACGCCTACTGGTTAAGTAGGCATACGCACCTGGAGTGCGTCAGTAATTAATCCAGGTATTTAAAGTGTGCTTTCTTCCCAGTAGGTGTCTCTGACTGAGGAAAATGCGAGCCGAGAGAGAGACATAGTTTCGTTGTTTTGTTTTTGTTATTTTAGTTTGTTGTGTTTATTTATTATTTTTACCCCGATCCCGTGAGGGTGAAGGGCGAAGCTGTTTTGTTGTTTTGTAATAGACTGGATTCTCTCTCTCTCTCTAAAAGTATGTAAATAAAGGCCGGAATATTTCCGGATTCACGTATCTCCCTGTGTCAAACTCTCCTGTTCAGAAAGGGGTGTGTCGCAGTGTGTGACATTGAGGCTGAGCTTCAGGTGGTGGCTGGCCATCCAGGTTGAGATGTCAGCCAGGCAGGAAGATATTTTATCATTAACCTGTGAGGTAGAGGGGGGAAAAGAGAAGAAGAGTTGCGTGTTGTCTGCATATCAGTGATAGAAGAAGGCGTGTGAATTAATAACTGAACCAAGAGATTTGGTGTAAATGGAGAACAGTAAAGGAGCCAGTACAGATCCCTGTGGTACTCCTGTAACAAAGGGATGAGAAGCAGAGGCAGACCCCATCCAGGTGACCTGGTAGGACCTATCTGCAAGATAGGAAACAAACCAAGACAGGGCAGTCCCAGAAATGCCCATCTCAGCCAAGGTGGAGAGGATTAGTTTTGGTTGACCGTGTCAAATGATGCAGACAGTTCTAGTAGGGTCAGGACAGAGGAGAGGCGTGAGGCTCCCGCAGTAGCGAGTGCCTCCATCACAGCCAGGAGCGCAGTCTCTGTTGAGTGCCCGGATCGGAAGCCAGAATGGTGAGGGTCTTGCAGGCTGTTCTGATGGAGAAAAGAGGTTAGTTGTTTAAGCACTGCTTGCTCAAGGGTTTTGGACAAAAAAGGTAGAAGCGATACAGGTCGATAATTAATTACATCAGAGGGGTCTGAGGTGGGTTTCTTGAGGAGTGGGGTAACGCGAGCCATCTTAAAATTGGAGGGAACATGACTAAAGGCAAGGGAGGTATTAACAATACTGACAGTGGAAAATATGCTGTTTCATTGGTTATTTTCTTAAACTACTGGAGACCTGTTTGATAATAAATGGGCACTCACACACTCATACCCATGGGAAATTTAACCTACTTGCATGTTTTGGGACTGTGGGAGGAAACCCACGTGAACTTGAGGAGAACATGCAAAATCCACACAGAGAGGCCCAGACTGGATTAAAACCCAGGACCTTCTTGTTGTGAGGTGACAGCGCTACCCACTGGACCACCGTGTCACCGCCGGAGAGGGTTTATGACACAAGAAAATGCCATCATAAGCAGTCATGGGTAAAACGTTTTTTCCAGTCTACCTGCTGGTGGCTGTGGAATGGTATTCATCACTAACTTAAATACAAAACATTTCACCATGTCAGTTTGACATTGTTCAACATAATTTTACAGTTCCTAACATACAACACAGGGTTGCAGCACAGTAATTCTTTGAACATCACATTTTATATGATATTCTTTGAACTGGGGTGTGTTTGTTTGTTTATCTTATTTCAGTGTCTTACACCCTTTTAGGGTGCCCAGCCCATATGAGCTTACAAGACACTACTTGTTATATACATGTGATCAAATACATGGGAGTGAGATTATCAAAGAGCACAATTATGGTACGTGCCATTTAAGAACAAACAGGTTACCAGTAGTTTAAGAAAATAGCCAATTAAACAGTATGTTTTCCACCATCAGTGTAATAAATGCCATCACAAAATGCTTGGCTGATATGATTCATTTAAAAACCATTGTCAAATTTATGCATGTCTTATAAAAAAACACGAAGCACTTTGTGAAAATATTACAAACAGATAATTTGAAAACTCACCAGAGGTCTAAGAAATTGTCATTGTTATCTTTTCAGTGAACATCTTTGGCACATGCCTGCATCTCCTCTAGACACGTTACTTTAAGAATCTGAACTTATTTAATTCTGTGGGAGTTACAGCGACTCACCAAGGTCAAGGTCAAATCTAAAGTTCAGCTTGTGAGAAGTGTGGTGTTGCTCTTTCCTCTATTGCAGCATCTCCAGTTTAGAGTACATTAAGCAAATGTAAAGGAAAGCGATTCAGTATCAGGCTATGGCTGTGGAGAGAGAGTCAAATTTTACTGCAGTACTGATTGATTTACTTTTACCTACCCTTAAGGCTTTTGGTGAAGGGACTTGTCCTTGTCCAGTCAATATATTGCCATTTATAAACGAACATTTCACGTTCACAATCCTTCTCATCACTGTTTAGATCAAGTGTAAGAACTAGCTCTGGCCTGTCCTCAGCATTCTTTATAACATGTCTCTGATACATCCTGGTGGCTGTTTGTTTTCAGATCAGGTTCTGTCTTCCTCTCTGAAAACATCAACAAATATTAACAATGAAAACACATTTAATCAAAGAGACTGCTTCATGCTGAAATCAGTGAGGAGATTAATCTCATGACACCACCTGTCATTGGTTTGGCTCTGAAAATGTGCAGAAGAATGCAGAGAATGGTGCTGCTGTGTGATGAGGCTCGGATGGAGACACCTTCAATGGCCGGCTCTGCTGATGGGCAGTGACTGGCTGAGGAGCCACTAGGCCCTGATGTTGAGGCCCTGTCCTGCCCTTCAGCGTGGCTCTCTGACCCTGCTGCTGCACTTCCTTCCTCTCTTACACTGCCACTGTCATCAGACCTCACTCTGTTTCTCTCATACAACCCAATGTGCCCACTGACAGCACACTAAAGGCTCTGACATTTTCACAAGATGTGGACATTTCATGTTCACTTGTATTAAATTTGAACACCGTTCCAAGCTATTATTCCTCCTGTGTATGTCAGAGGTATGCAGACTCTCAAAGTTAAATATATTGTATTTTGCAAATTAAAAAGGGAAACCATGTGCATTTACATGTATTAATGATTATTTATTCCTTTTAAAATAGAATAGCCGTCAAAAACATTAGAGCAGTATCATATTTAAGAGGGCCACTTACTTTTCACATACTTCAACCTGTATTACTTGTAATACTGCTGGTCTTGTATTTCTGACAGGCAGAATTTTTGAGTCCAGTAAAAGCGTTCTGTCAGTATTCCAGATGATATAGACACTCTCAAGACTCATCATGGAAATTAAAATAAAAATAACAATTTAAAAAAATGCTTGTGCATGGAAAACCTTAGAAAGAGAGGAAGGAAAAGGAGAAGGTGATGACACACATATAGATCGAAGGATTTTTTTTTTAGGGTAACCAGTGTGTACTATACACTAGCTTCTTCATTGGACTCAGAAAGAACAAAGAAAAAGAGGCACACTGAATCCTGCGTGAATAACAGAAGTTGCATGACTGACTGAAATATTTTCAGAAATATTCCAGTGTGTGACCCGACAACCAAGCTTATGAACATCGTCTGAAGAATAGCTTGGTGGGAGGTTTATTTATCTACGAAAAACGGCCATGTCCACTTGCATTGGATAGGAAGGGGGAATGCTGGAACATCTCTGGGCTCATGATTTACATGCTGAAAGACAAGAAGCACAAAAGGGTGAAAAGAAAAGCAAGGACCTGCAAAGTACACAAATAATGTACTATCAGAGCGGGGCAAATCAGGGACAAAGAGGAAGAGGGAAAGCTCAAAATGGAGGACAGAGACGACGGGGTACCCCAAACGCAGTGATCTGTTATGAGTGTTATGACTCACCATAACTTTCTGACCCAGCCTATGCTTACTGTGTGAACTGGACTTAACGTGATTGTGGCTATGAATGACTGTTACATAATGACTATTGTACCTTATCAGAGTGCCACCAACCAGGACACATTGCGAGAAACTGCCCAAATAAACTAGAATCAGGACAATGGTCAACGCCATCACCCCAAAATTTCACGGTCACACAACCTGGGGGGCCAGAGCCATATCACACATAGGAAAAGGCGGAGGTTGAAGAAGATCACACAGCACACACACATACTCATGTGAGCATGGGAACCGCTTCTCACATAAACCAGCTAGGTTGCATTGTATGGCATTACATTCTGACACAGGCAGAGATCCAGCAGTCGAGAAGGCTTGGGATAGCCCTCTTGTAAAGAAGCCACTGAGGGAGTAAGTGATTTGCATGTGTCACTGGTATTAGCTGAAATTATTGCTGCTGCAACTGAGGCACTTAGCTTACGTTAGCCTCGTAGCCTTTTCCCCTCTGACTGTTCATGTACCGCATGCAGTGCACTCGATTCTTCTGCAGGCACAAACTGCACATCTCACCCCCACACGCACCTTACATTACAGCAATGTTTTGACTAATGTGCCTCAAGCCACTTTGAAACGTTGTTCTGTCCGTAACCCTGCCACTCTGCTACCCACAGCTGACGATGGTGAACCTCATTCCTGTGAGACTCTGATTGATGCTTACACTAAGCCCCATCTTCACCTTTCTGATGTGCCCTTGCCTAATTCTGACTTGATCCTTTTTTTCAGCTCATTGCGATCCCACCACGGGATCCCCCTTGTTTCCTGTGCTGTATTTAGTTATTTCTCCACAACAGAGAGCGCTCATTTATCCTCTCACCTCTCCGCACAGGCTGCGGAACTCTTTGCTCCCTCCCGAGCTTGCCTTATGGCAGAAGGAAAATCCTTCACTGTAAACGCTGATTCTTGCGACGCTTTAGGTGTGTGTCATTATTTTGGAGTGTCATGACTCTTAGGCAGCAGTGTAATTTTCTTACTTCCACAGGAAAACCCATCTCTCACGAGTTAGTCTGAAACCTGCTCTCAGCCCTTCTGAAACCCTCTTTGATTACAAATGTCAGGCTCACACCTCCTCCACTGATTTCGTTTCCCTAGGTAATGCTCGTGCTGATCCTAACTTCTTAATCCTCCCCTGTGTTGGTAATGTCCTTGGCGCCTGTAAATGATCTTAACCTTTTCTCAGTACAGGATATACAGGTTTTCTAGTCCTCTGCGGACCCCTGTGAAATCTGGACGTGGGCCTACCATTGCTCAAAGACTCCTTCTGGTTTATGTACTGATTCACAACAGCGCCCCGCTCTGCCAAGGTCAGCTTTTCCCTTTCTGGCGTAACTGTCACATTCCTCCCATCATGTGTCAAAAAAGGGGGATGGATTGACTACATGAACCGTTATTATTATGCTCCCAGATTTTTGACTTATGCACAAAATTTAGGCGAAAAATACATTATACGTCTCACCAACAATGTTGGAAGAGGGACAGTAATCTGCTCACCTGAAGGACCAGAAGGACCCTTTGTTCATTTAATGATGGATTTTATTGAATTAACTCCATGCCAAAGTTACAAATATTATCTTGTTGTTGTAGATATGTTCTCCAAATGGGTTGAATGTTGTCCTTGTAAACAGGCTATTGTCATTGCTGAGAGACATTATTCCTAGATGGGGACTTCCATCTAAACTGTCTAGTGATAATGGGACTCACTTGTTAATATGGTAGTTCAGCATCTGTCTGCAGATCGATGTGTGGACTGGGGGGTGGGCATGGACTGGGGGACGGGCATTGGCTGGGGGGCGGGCATTGACTGGGGGCGGGCATTGACTGGGGGGTGAGTATTGACTGGGGGGCGGGCATTGGCTGGTGGGTGGGCATTGACTGGGGGGTGGGCATTGGCTGGTGGGGGGGAATTAATTGGGAGGGCGGGTATTGACTGGAGGGGTGGACATTGACTTGGGTGGCGGGCATTGGCTGGTGGGTGGCATTGATTGGGGGGGCGGGCATTGGCTGGAGGGGTGGACATTGACTTGGGGGCGGGCATTGACTGAGGCATGAGCATTGACTGCTGGTGGGCATTGAATGGGGGGGCATTTACTGGTGGGGCGGGAATTGACTGGAGGGGTGGACATTGACTGGAAGGGTGGACATTGGCTGGTGGCGGGCATTGGCTGGGGGGCGGGCATTGACTGCTGGGTGGGCATTGAATGGGGGGGGCATTTACTGGTGGGGCGGGCATTGACTGGAGGGGTGGGAATTGACTGGAGGGGTGGGCATTGATTGGGGAGGGGGGCATTTACTGGTGAGGCGGAAATTGACTGGAGGGGTGGACATTGACTGGTGGGCGGGCATTGGCTGGGGGGCGGGCACTGGCAGAATGCAGGTAGGGTTGGCGGTTTGTGTGACGCGTGTCCGTCTGTCCATCCTGCTGGTTCACAGGTCTCTGCTCCAGCAGCTTCAGAAGCTCCAGGTTCTGGTGGCTGGGAAGGTGCCTCAGTTGTGTAAGATGGCCTCCACTCAGACTGGTACCTGTCTGATGGTAAGCAGCCATCCAGAGCTTTCTGCTGTGTGCAATGAGACAGACTTGCAAACACACAGACACACACATTCCTGCACATCCTCTCTGTGTACATGTCCAAATACCTGCATACATGCACCCACACACCGCTGCACATCCTCTCTGTATACATGTGCAAATACCCACATACACATACCCTCACACTGCTGCACCTCCTCTCTGTATACATGTCCAAATACCCGCATACACACACACCCTCACACTGCTGCACATCCTCTCTGTATGCATGTGCAAATACCCACATACACATACCCTCACACTGATGCACATCCTCTCTGTATACATGTCCAAATACCCGCATACACACACCCACACACTCCTGCACATCCTCTCTGTATACATGTCCAAATACCCGCATACACACACCCACACACTCCTGCACATCCTCTCTGTATACATGTCCAAATACCCGCATACACACACCCACACACTGATGCACCTCCTCTCTGTATACATGTGCAAATACCCACATACACACACCCACACACTGATGCACCTCCTCTCTGTATACATGTGCAAATACCCGCATACACACACCCACACACTGATGCACATCCTCTCTCTCTCA
>NC_057948.1:1552941-1592123 GCF_018555375.3 Anguilla rostrata
CCCCAGGTTGTGTGCAGAGAGAGTGTGTGTGAGCGCTGTTACTGGGAGGCTAAGTTCAGTGTGTCTAAGGAGTGGGGATGGGTTTATATAGCAGTGACAGATAAAGGAATCAGCAGGAAAGGAGAGGGTTCTGACTGTAGGTTTGGATACAATAAAAAGTCCTGGAGTCTGTGGTGCTCTAAACTCAGTAACTCTGATAAACACAGTTACTCTGATAAACTCAGATACTCTGCCAGGCACAATGAGAACCAAACACACATACCTGTCCCCCCCTCCCCCTACCGCAGAGCAGGAGTGTGTGATGATGATGATGGTAGAGGAGTGTGTGTGTACAGGGTAGGAGTGTGTGTGGACCGTCTGGCCGGCACTCTGTCCTTCTACAGTGTCTCTGACTCTGACACACTGACCCTCCTGCACAGATTCCACACACACTTCACTCAACATACACCCCTCTGTGCTGGATTTCAGGTGTGGAACTCCTCAGTGTCCCTCTGCTAATTGGAGTAGAGACACACACACACACACTCACACATACACACACTCATGTACACACACACACACACACACCCACACGTGCGCACACACAAAAATGCACACACGCACGTGCACGCACACACAAACATGCACACACATGCGTGCACACACAAACATGCACGTGCACACACACACACGCATACACACACACACGTGCGCATCCACACTCGCATGCATGCACGCACACACACACACACTCACGTACACACACCACATTCACATACCCATTCACACACACACACACACTACACACACTCATATACACATACACACAAACTCACACACGCACACTCAGATACACATAGACACACACACACCTACACACACACACACATACTCTCACACACACCCTTTCTCTCTCACACTCACACTCATGCACACGCACTCACAAATACACACAATGTACACTCGTGCACACACACTCACACACTTATACACACTTTCTCACACCAAATCACTCACACCCCCAATCACACACATGCACACACACACCTACACACGGACACACACACATCTCTCGCACACACAAACACACATTCACCAGTGCACTCACGCGCACACACACATGCATGCATACGTTCACACGCTCATAACCGTATGCACACACACACGCTCTCTCTCTCATGCTCAGTCACTCACACACACACACACACACACACAACACCCTCTCTCTCACACATACACTCACATCCACACACATTCACACAAACGCACGCACACACACACAAACTCATGCACACACACACGCATGCGCGCACATACAAACATGCACACACACACGCATACACACACACGTGCGCATACACACTCGAACGCATGCACACACACACATACATATATATATACACACACTCATATACACATACACACACACTCAATCACACACTCAAACACATATATAAACACAAACACTCATATAGACCTAGACCACACACACACATACTCTCACACTCACCCTTTCTCTCTCAGTCATGCACACGCACTCAAAAATAGACACACTCATGTTTACTTATGCACACGCACTCACACCTACGCACGCACATTCTCTCACACCCAGTCACTCACACACACCTACACACAGACACACACAATCTCACGCACACACACACACACGCATGAAAACATACTCACGCTCTTACCCGTATGCAGACACACACTTTCTCTCACTTACACACTCACATACAGTATACAGACACATACATTCGCAAACGCACGCGCACACACACATACACTCATGCACAAACACAAACATGTCAACAAACACACATTCTCATTCCCATACGTACGCACACACACACATTCTCTTACCCATACGCACACACAACTCATGCGCACACACACAAACACAAACATGTGTCAACACCCACACATTCTCATTCCCACACGCACGCACACACATGTATAAACGCACACATTCTATTACCTATACGCACACACACACATGCACACACATGCATACACATACATGCGTGCACACACAATATACACATGTATACACAAACATTCTCATACCCATACATACATACACACACACACACACACACACACACATGTATAAGCACACACACATTCACAAAGGCACTCTCACGCACACACATGCATACACTCATTCTGTCATGGTTCTGTCTGTCTGCGTTTCATTTTTTGGGCCGCCAGATGGCGGCACTTCAGTTTGTAGTTCTGTTCCTTTTCCCTGTTTAATTGTATTATTGTTTTCAATTATTCAAGGATTGTTTTTTGGTTGTCTCGTTTTCCCTTCCCTCTCTGTGGTCTGATTGTGCATTGTGCCCTCCTGTGTCTCGTTAGTGTCTTGTCTATTTAAGTTCTTTTCTTCCCTGACTCAGGTGCTGGATCCTTGTGTGTTTCTGATTGTGTTTCTGCCCTGTGTGTTTCTGCCTGAGAGAGCTTCCTGTGTGTTTCTGCCTACGTTACGTTTTTTACGTGTTTTTGGATTTTGGGATTTTCTTTGTTTTCTGTGTTTTGAAGTTTTACTTTGTGTTTTTTGAGTGCCCTGCGAGGCCTTTTGTTCCCTGCTTTAGTTCCTGGTTTGTAAAGCAAAGTCTTCGTTTCAATTTACCGTTTGGAGTTAGAATTTTTTCTCTCACTCTGCGTTTGGGTCCTAACCCCCCGTAGCCGTGACACATTCTCTTACACGCGCACACACTCAAATACACAGTCTCACACACATTCACACAAACGCACGCACACACTATCTCTTACCCATACACACACGCACCTGTGTGCACACATACTCATGCACTCAGTCATACTCTCACGCATGCACACACACATACATGCGTGCACACACACACACACACATTCTCTTACCCATTCACACACACAACCCGGGCACACACACAAACGCATACTCATGCACTGACACGTTCACATCAACAGTCACTCCCACAAATGTACGCATGCACACACACATTCACAAATACACCCACACAAACACTCTCTCACCCAATCACACACACACGTCGACACACTTGCAACCTTCCTTGACCAATGCCTTACCAGTGCAATTTCAGCTGTGCCGAATATTAACCTGAATATTAAACCCTGTACATAAGAGTATGAACTTTTAGCAGGTTCAGGTTAAGCACTTGCTGCCTAAATATGATTTAATTTTTTTTTACATTTTAATACATTTATATTGCAAATGTTCAAGATGTGTTTATGTACTTTTGATTATTAAAACATTAATATAACATTGTGAGTAATAATGCCAAAAGATGGCAGAGTAAAATGTTTTTGAAGTAATAATTTTGTCTCCTGTGTCTTTTAAAAGAAGCCAGATTTAATTTGATCTTTCCCTTGTCCCATCCTCCCCGGTAGTGAGGGTAGAACTTATGTACATTTAGACAGTGAGTGTTAGGTTAGAACTGCTGGCTCTGTCCTGTCTACCTGTTTGTTTGTGGGTGTTTGTATTGTATTGGGTTATTGGGTTTTGTAATAAATATATCCTTTGTATTCTGGCAAAGAACGTTGTGGTGTTTTTAAATGTGTTTGGCTTTGGGCCGTAACATGTTTATGGGAGAGTCAATTACGGCAGTCTGCACCCGGACCTGACCAGTGCACACGCCTGTGTACGCACCTGCTTCAGCCTGTGGAGAGAGCGACTCCTACTGGACAAAAGATAAATTATTACAAAACGAATTTCCGCAGCAATAATAACCAGGAACACATAACATATGTGTTATTTTTACTGTTTACGTGTCAAATGTCTAGAGTGTAAATGTTTCTGTTTAAATGATTGGTTGAATAACACATATCACCGCTATTTTCACAGACCATGTTAAACATACTCACTTGCGCGTCTCAGCTCCAAAGGCATGCTGATGATAAGCCCATACTCCAATCTGTTTGAAATGACACAAATTCTGCCTGGTCTGTTCAAACATCAGACATTTTTTTAACTCTACATATTGTTTATGCCCTGCACCTGAACAAATTGGATGTGCCCATTCTACTGTACCATCTCCTTTGTAAGCTAAGAAGTTCCTTTCACCTGACTACATCAGAATCTGTACTACCGGCGTTTTATGAGAGCTTAAAATGTACAACATTGTTAATCAGAAATTATATCTGGGTGGATAAATTGGTGGATATGCTGTAGAACATAGTTTGTCATTGATTTATAAATATACCAGTATATCCTGGGCTTTCACTGATGGTTTAATTGTGGTACATATAGCAGTGGCCTGATGTGCATTCTGTGTTTGCAGTTTGCTTCTACCTGACTGCTTCACCCCAGCAGGGAAACAGAGGGGTACAACCCCCCCAGCAGGAAAACAGAGGGGCACAGAAGACTCTGGGTCATCCCACCATGGATGGCGTAGGAGAGGTAGCAGGTTTTAGCAGTTTGCTAAGGTGGTCTGGGAGGATGGACAGCATGGGAAAGTGTGGAGGACCGATCACTCAGTGGGTCAGGCTGGTGGAAGATACCACAAGCCAGGCTTAGCTTCCTGATCAGGGCCAATTATGACACGCTGCCTTCTCCTCAGAACCTGCGCTAATGGTTTGGTGTGGATGAGACCGTCCGCTCTGTGCTGCCCCCAAACGAGGCCTGTGGCACATTCTGTCAGGCTGTGAGACAGCTCCAGCACAGGGACACAGAGCTGGCCTCCAGCACAGGGACACAGAGCAGGCCTCCGGCACAGGGACACAGAGTATGCCTCCGGCACAGGGACACAGAGTATGCCTCCGGCACAGGGACACAGAGCAGGCCTCCAGCACAGGGACACAGAGCAGGCCTCCAGCACAGGGACACAGAGCAGGTCTCCGGCACAGGGACACAGAGCAGGCCTCCGGCACAGGGACACAGAGCAGGCCTCCAGCACAGGGAGACACAGAGCAGGCCTCCAGCACAGGGACACAGAGCAGGTCTCCAGCACAGGGGCACTGAGCAGGTCTCCGGCACAGGGACACAGAGCAGGTCTGTCAGGCTGGGAACTCTGGTGGTATACTTGGGCGAAGGTGGTGCTCCTTATATGGAGTACGTGGGTCTACTCCTCGGGTGAAGGTGGAGCTCCTTATATGGAGACGTGGTCCACTCGGGCGAAGGTGGAGCTCCTTATATGGAGACGTGGTCCACTCGGGCGAAGGTGGTGCTCCTTATATGGAGACCGTGGCCCTACTGGGAAGGTGGCTCTAATGGAGCTCCACCCTCCCATGGGAGGAGGGGCAGAAGCAGCCTATGAGCGAAGCGGCTGAAGTACTCCGACCTGGCACGAGTGTGAGAGTGTAAGGAGTGTAGAGGCCGGTTAGAGAGCGACAGTATATCCTAGGTGGGACGCTGGGTTCACCCGCCAGTCAGTGCTCCACCTTCTGGAGAACACGGGCATGGCAAGGGCAAGGCTTAGGAGGGCAACTAGAGGGCTGGCCGAGGAAGCAGAGAAGGGGGGGAGAGAGTCGGCAACTGTCCACTGTACCCAAAACAACAGCAGAGGGTGGCAGCTGGTCTTCTGGGTCAGTTTGAGCCTCTTTGTGTCCCTGTGATTCCTGCCGGCATCCTGCTACACACACCAAAGGAGCGTTGCCTCCCCAGAAAGAAAAGCCTTCAGTCTAGTAGGGTCTCCAAAGACATAAACCACAGTATCAGACCATCTCTCTATGTGATCAGGTGAACATGGTGTATATGTGTGTGGGTGTGTGTTTGTGTGCGTGTGTGTGCATGTTGTGCACGTGTGTGTGTGTGTGTATTGATGCACTGTGTACATGCTCTGTGTGTACAATAAAAATGAGCATCTTCAGTGCATCGACCTGTGCATTTTTTTTTGTAATTACACCCCCATCCTCATGCTAAATGGATTTCAACAAAACCATTATGTGCTGTGGCAGGAGCTTGAAACGGTCGAAAATATCAGAGTATTTATTTTTACTATCAGACCTGTGGGCTGTATTGGAATACTGGAAACACAAAGTGGATGCTTTCTGCCATCCGGTGGTCTTGTGACGCTACTACAAGGGACTGAACTCCAGAGGGACTCAAGGCAGAAGTTGGGAGTTTCTAAAACGCTGACTGCTTACTCCGGTTCCCTCTGTCTAATATAACATTTTTTGTAAAGATATGAAACTATGCACTAATATAGGAAATCAGGAAGGGGGAAAATATTTTTCATGGCACTGTACATGAGGTAGAGAGGTTTCCTTTAACAGGCTTTAATACAAAGGGCACCAGGGAGACACACACTACACAGCCTGCAGAGGAATTCTCAGAAGTTTGCTAATGCCACACACCAGTATGGAGTATATTATCTTAACAGGAGCAAGCTCGTCTGAGTAACTTTTTCCCTGTTGTAATTACATCAAACACCCATGTGATAGAGCCACAGCCATGACATGACCTTACATTTAGTCTTAAGGCTTTCCTTTAAAACAAAAAAAAATCAGCTTTGGTACGATAAAAAGCCTACACACTAGTGGATTATTTTAATCTGCTTGGAGGAGAAAAAGAAACATTTACCACATTTCAGCTTGTGCGCATGTATATTTTGTAATGGAATAGAACAGAAAAGCTGTTTTTTCATGCCGGAGGAAGACCTTTCATAAGCGGCTCTGACATGCAGTCATACGAGCGCCCAAGGGGGGTCGCTAGAGAGCAATGAAATACAGATCCCTGTCTGACTGAACCCTCCCGTACCCTGGGCAACACAAGCACCAATCATGCGTCGCCCAGTGGAGATACCGGCCACAGTCAGCACTGGCACGGTCCGGATTCGACCCGAGGCCGTGAGACTCATCCATGCATCTCAGCGTGGTACCTTAACCGAATGAGCCATCCAGCAGCCCCAAGCCTAATTTCAATAAAATTACAACTTATCAGCATCCATAAGAAATGCTAACTACCATACAATGTGCCAAATAATCACTGCATTGATAGGAACCACTCAAAGCAGGTACGAGGTAGACAGGAAATCATCAGGCCAGACATTTTTTTTTTTCACTGTAACAGACTTTAGTACAATATGCACCAGGGAAATACCCACTACACAGAAAGCAGTGGCATTCTCCAAAGACTCATAAGGTCACATCTCACAAGCATGTTACATCAGTAATTAAGCATCTCAGCACGCAACACAACAGCACAGTATAGTGCCTGGGACGGGGGCGGTATATCCCCATGGTGGGTGCCAGAGCTTTTCGGGTCCACTTAGGATTGCACTTGGGACGGCCCTGAGCTGCATCCCATCCTCCCTGTAGCTCTCCATCGCTCTTTGCCCTCATCGCCATGGTAACTGGGAATGTGGAGACTGGAGCAAGGCCGCAGCCCTAGGCAGAAGTGGCCAGGAGTGCATACAGAAATACAGAAACATACACTTCCCTTCACTACCTTAAGCCTCCAAGCAGCTGTACACTGCAGATCACAGTCTGAAGTGCATTAATCACTGCAGGTTTCCCACTGAATCAACAGGAACGGAGACAGAGCAGTGAAAGAATGGGCAGTGATTCACTATGTGTGCTCATATAGCCATGAAAACTGTTTCTCTGATCGATCAAACATTTTGTCTGGATTATTTGTAAAACATTTTAGTTCACAGCCATATCTGCTGCAATTACTATGACATAAGAACACCTATGCAGCTGTGGAAATGACTGAGTTTTGGTCTGATGGGCACATCCTAGCTCGAACTGTAATCCAATGTTTGGGCTGTGACAAAGGCCGATAACAGAATAAGCATAGCAAGTACATGAAGCAGTAATGTTCTGAGAGTTCTGAGAGCTAGCCTTGTAATAACTTGTCACTAGATGGATTACAGGAGCTTTCTCTGGTCAGAGCGTCACAGGCATCAGCATGAAGGTTGGCTGTTTCTGTATTCCTGCATGGTTTCAGCAAGAACAGGGACACTGATGTCTCTTGTTCTTAAGGGACCTTCTATGTTGTGTAAAATTATAGATTCGGTGTTGGCTTTTTAACGTCTGTAGGCAGAACTAGTTATTCTTTATTAATCTGGAGTACATGGTCACAGTGACCACAGTATTTGTCATTGAAATTAGATTTCTGTGATCAGATTCAGAATACAAGTAATCATTGACAAATAAAGTGGTCTGTAAATGCACACCCCCAATGGTCCGTATGGGGGACAACCTCACGTCGCCACTGAGCACAGCACACATTCCACATTTCCCTACCGGCCGTGAACGCATCCCCACATACTGTCACTAAGCTGTGAAACCCCAGCCAATCTGTGCCCAAAATCAGAGGATGCGCAAGGCGGGAGCTAACCGCAGCCTTAATACTCTGCGTTTTGCCCTTATAGATAATTTCAACCGGTACAACAGGGTACTTGTGAATATCCTCATGCACACACCTAGTAGATACCCCAGATGCCTCTACCAAAGCCCCGGGCCGAACCAGGCTCTGGTGGATTATAGACCGCATGCAGCCCGAATCCACCATCGCCTGGTGAATACCCCCTTGGATCCTTACTGGAACGCTGTATGTCTCTCCTGAACCGGGGGAGGATGCCGGTGGGCATCACTTGGCTGACCTCCATCAGTGGGCACTCGCTGCAGAAGTGTCCGGGCTGCCCGCACTGCCAGCACTCCTGCCCTGATGTTTGAGGAGCCCCCTGTGAGGTGGGAACAGTGCCCGTAGCGGCTGGAACCTGTGGTGGAACAGGAGAAGCAGAGGGAGGGCTAGTGCAGGGGCGAGGGGGAGGGCGAACTGAAAATGAAGAAGGGGAGGGAGGGGGCTTTCGTCTTGGTGCTGGGGTAGGATGCTGCGTCGCCGGTGTCCTCCCCTCTTCTGCTGGGCGCTGAGGGTGCTCTGCCAGGTGATCCTCTGCCAACGTGACAGCTGCTTCCATGTCCCTCGGCCGATGGCACCGGACCCAGGACGCAGTGCTGGCCGGTAGCCCCTCCACAAACTGCCCCGAACCAACTACTCCCAGCACCCGTTGCTCCCCAGCGGACTCCCCCGGCTTCAGCCACCTGGTCGCCGCGTCCCTTAGGTGTTGGCTAAAGACAAATGGCCGGTCCGACGGCCCCAGCTTCACCGTCCGAAACCGGCGGCGGTGGTCCTCGGGGGAGTAACCCATCCTGTCCAGGATAGCCCTCTTAACATCCGCGTACCTCCCCTGAGACGCAGCTGGTAGGCTGCACGCTGCTGTCTGCGCCTCCCCCGTCAGCAGAGGGAGCAAGCGCACGGCCCACTCTGCCGCCGGCCAGCCATATGCCCCTGCTGTAGCCTCAAATACGTCCAGGAATGACTGGGGGTCATCCGCCGGGGTCATCTAGGTGGAGCCACGTTCAGGAGCGTTGAATGTGGAGGGGCCGAGGAGGCAGCCGCCGTGGCTGCCGTCTGGATCACCAGCTGCTGGAAGATCTGCGTCTGCTGGTGGGTCTGTTGGCGGAGCGCATCCAAAAACTGGTGAGTCACTGCTGACTGCTCTCGGAGCACGGCTGCTTGCTCTTGGTGCACAGCAGCCACCTCCCCCACCATCTGTGCGAGGGAGGACACTGGCTGGGCAGTTGGAGGTGAAGGACGGGGTTCGGTCATGTTTATTTTGCTGAACTACAAGCTGGGCGCCAGTTGTGGCAATTCTCTAGCCACCGTGGGTTCAGAATCAGTACAGGACCGACAAATGACACGGAAAGTGCAGGGATGACGTCTTTTATTTTCACACACACACACACTCAAACCACAGTCTATAACAGAAATGCCGCTGCAGCTCCTAAACCATGCTGCCGCTCTCTGCAGGGCGTGTGTGTGCCTTTTTCCTCCCCCCAGGCCCAGCCGCTACTGCATATATAAAGGGAGAGAGTAATCAGTGACAAGGAACACCTGTGCTAATTAACTCAATCAGTGACAAGGAACACCTGTGCTAATTAACTCAATCAGTGACAAGGAACACCTGTGCTAATTAACTCAATCAGTGACAAGGAACACCTGTGCTAATTAACTCAATCAGTGACAAGGAGCAGCTGTGCCAATTAACTCAATCAGTGACAAGGAACACCTGTGCTAGTTTACTCATTCAGTGACAAGGAACACCTGTGCTAATTAACTCAATCCTGGCATTCTTCCCGTGAGCCACTCCCCCCCCCACCTCCCCCTATAGCTAAGCCACATCCACACCGCTCCACAGGCTTCTCCTTGTATTCTTTCAAATTGAATATGATCACTTAGCTCCGATTCCACAAGTGTAACTCTATCCACTGTAACATCAATCAAATAATGGACACAGATACACTATGTACAATCATACAGTTACAGGCCAAATTTGTATTTTTTTGTTTACAGCTTACTGATACCATGTCTGTTGATGGAATTTTTGTGCTCATTCTTTTCATTATACAGTACCTGGCTGTATTTTAAACATGTTAGGAGTCGCTCACACTCCCCCTGCTACCCCTACCCACCACAGGTGCAAGGATCCACCCACCATGAACAACCAAGACACAGGGATAAGGTAAGCGGAGTCTGTATTGAATTTATAATGAAAACAGTTCATGGACAGGCAGCTGCCCCGCTCTGACCCCCCCTCCCTCCCTTCTCTAACTCCCTCCCTGCTTGTACGGTGACCCCACCAACGTATGACCTCGTGCCGCGCGAGCCGAGCCCCAGGAGAGGGACTCCCCATCACCGCACCGCAAGCCGTCACACACAGTAGTAAGTTACCCCGTGCCCCACACTCACTCCACAGTGCTCGTTCTCTGACCCTCTCTCTTGGGTCTGCCCGCAAGGCACAGACTGGTCCCCTCTTGGCCACCCCGGGGGGGGGGAACGCACACGCACACGCACACGCACACGCACACGCACACGCACACGCACACGCACACGCACACGCACACGCACACGCACACCTAACAGAAATCCACCCCCACGGGATTTCTCCCAAAAGGAAATAACAAAGAAAACGAAAAACAAAAGAAAAATCCAAAATCCTCAACCAAAAAACCTGGCCGCAATAACTAAAGGAAAAAGAAAAAGAAAATCCAAACAAAGAAAACAAAATCCAAAAAAACCCCAAGTCAAAAGGTCTACATAGCCTGTTCCTTCCTGGCTGCCAAAACACAAACTGCCCCAATCCCCGCTCTCTTATCCCTCTCCCTGCGTCCGAGGAAACAAGCGGCAGCTGTGTGAGCTCGTTACCTGGCGTAGTGGAGGAAACCAATTAACCCTAGTCCACATACCCACACGTGCTCCCAATTACCAATTAAGGAAGTGCTCTTACCAAGCAGCGGCTCGTCAGGCTCACCTCCTGAAATATACACAAACATTATCATACCCACACACTCACACACACATATACACATATACATTCATTCTCAATCACACACACACTCACGTCCAGTCATTCACGCCAACATACGCATGCACACATTCACAAATGCACACACACACACACACACACAGTCACACAAATTCACACAAACACACACTCACATATATAAACACACACACACACAAATTCTCTTACTCATACACACATGCACCAGTGTGCACACACACACATGCACACACAGAAATACACACATACACACGTGCACACACATACACAAACACACACACACACACACTTGCAACCTTCCTTGACCAATGCCTTACCACTGCAATTTCAGCTGTGCCCAATATTAACCTCAGTACAGCTTAAACCCTGTACATGAGAGTATGATCTTTTAGCAGGTTCAGGTTAAGCACTTGTTATTGAAATATGATTTTATTTTTTTACATTTTAATAAATTTATATTTCAAATGTTCAAGGTGTGTTTATGTACTTTTGATTATTAAAACATTCATATAACATTGAGAGTAATAATGCAAAAGATGGCAGAGTAAAATGTTTTTGAAGTAATAATTCTGTCTCCTGTATCTGCATCTTTTTTATAAGAAGCCAATGGCAAACTCCTCCAGTTAACTGTGCATTTTACTAGTTTTTACGGTTATTTCATATTCTGTATGGGATTATGTTTGGGCTCAACATGAGTAGATCAGCATGGGGCTAAAATCTGCACAGTTGAAGCAATGAAATTCATCTACAGTAGTGGAAATAAAATCCGTTATAAGAAAAGTTGTGTAGTGTCTAATGAATGCTTGCTTCTGTTACTGTAGTGTAACCACAACTCAATACATTTGTATTGAAAATGTATTGAAAAGTTTGTATTGAAATTTGTATGAAAAGTCACTGCTTGTCTATTGAGCTGGTATATTTATGTTACTTCTCAAAGAAATGGTTTTCCTGTAGGTTTGAACCTGGATCTACTGCACATCAGTTGAATGGATTAGACCACTAAGCCAAAATCAGGGCAGAAGTGTGGTTTGCATGACATCCAGTCTCTGAGATGTTCTGAGACCCTGCAGTTATTCTGTTTTTTTTTCAGATGCATTTCTAATAACTGCAGTCACACATTACAAATGCATTACAGTATGTTATGATTGCTTTGACTCAATGTGGAAAACTCAATTTGCCAAACTAATGGGCAAAATTCTTACCTTAAGACACAAATTTCTGTACCTACACAGAAAGTACAAAACTATAAAATCACACACTCAGTTTTCACAAAACAGTCACCTCACATTAAGACATCCAAATTGGTATTGCCAGACATGCAGATTGTGAAATAAAGTCAAGATGTTTGCAATCCTGTCTCGTCACTTCCAGCAACATTGCCCAGATGAGTCGCATTGCAGCACAATTGGTAATCCCAACATAAAAGGCTGTTTTACAGCACTACATTCTGCACTGTCTGACAACATGGAACAGCCCAATGCAGTTGGCATTGATGTACGGGTCGTGGCTGAGGCTGAGGTTGTGGTCAGGCAAGTAGCAGAAATATTGTTGTATCAAATGAATTTAGAGCCACAGATATTGACTGTGTCGTAAATCCAGGCATAACAATGGGAGAAGCTAGAAGGATCGTACAGCCAAACTTTAAAAGGTGGCCCCAACAGTGGCCCCTAATGTGAGTTTTTGGACTGAACATTGATTATTCAATGCAAAATGTGATACTGTAATTACATTACAGAAATGTTGTGTTGCTGTCATTTTATATTATTGCAATATTACAGTGGGATATTACAGAATTACAGTACTGATATGAATATGATGCACATAAATTGCCTTGTTTTTGCACATAGCGTACATACTGTAAAGCATTGGTCTGTTTATACTGTCCCAGTAATGCTGTTGTGTCTTTATATCAGAGATTGATGGTGATCGTTGCTGCCAGAGCTCCTATGTCATAGATTTTATGTTTTGGACACACAGTCTTGATTCGTGTCCTTCTTGCGTCGTGCACTGGGCGAGAGGCATGAATACACCCTGGAAAGGCCGCAAATCTATCGCAGGGCATTACATTTACTTAGACTTTTTTATCCAAAACGATGTACAAAAGTGCATGTCATGGTCATCGGAAAAAACAACAAAACACAGGTTTGATAAGGTACAGTACTCATTTCGTACAGCTATTTATAGCCAAGTACACAGATCAGTTCATGCAGTGAGCATTATTCTGACCCTGCTTATGCCAAGTCAAACTAGGGGGAAGAACAAGCTACAGTATTAGGACAAAAATACAAATTACAAAAAGTGCTGGAAGGGGGGTACATGTAACATGAGTGCCATGAAAATGGGGATTTAAAGTGAAATGATTTACAGAGTGGTGGCAGTTAGTCCAGGCATAGTCTGTAGAGATGCGTCTTCAGACCACAGCGGAAGATGGGTAGTGAGGGAGAGGTTCGAAGAGGGACAGGGAGTTCATTTCACCACTGGGGAGCTAGGGTGGAGAAGCTCCGTGATCCCTTTACTCGAGTGGGAGGGGGTTCAGGGCGCCCTGCTGCTACAGAGCGGAGTGGTCAAGCAGGCGTATAGAATCGAGTCGTGTCCTGTAAGTAGAGAGGGGCTGTCCTGTTGGCTGCAGTGTAGGCGAGGGTCAGGACTTAGTACCTGATGCTGGCAGCGACCGGTAGCCAGTGGAGTGACCTCAGCAGAGGAGTGACGTGGGAGAATTTTGGAAGGTTGAAGATGAGTCGGACAGCAGCATTCTGAATCATCTGTAGTGGATGTAATGCACAAGCTGGTGGGCTTGCAAGGAGGGAGTTACAGTAATCAAGGCGGGAGGTCACCATAGCCTGGACAAGTAGCTGGGCGGAGTGCGTAGTCAGGTATGGTCGAATCCTTCTGATGTTGTACAGGAGGAATCTGCAGGACCGTGATGTTGCCTGGATGTGCTCCTTGAGGTCCAGCTGGTCATCCAGGACCACCCCCAGGCTCTTTGCAGAGTGAGAGGCAGTCACTGTGGTGCCATCAACTGTGATTGAGAGCTCACGTAGTAGGGAGGTCTTGTATGGGAAGAACAGCAGTTCAGTTTTGTTGAGTGCAGCAGGGCTCAATTTGTGGGAGTGGTTCGGAGCAGTCTGAGGACCACGCCTACTGGTTAAGTAGGCACACGCACCTGGAGTGCGTCAGTAATTAATCCAGGTATTTAAAGTGTGCTTTCTTCCCAGTAGGTGTCTCTGACCGAGGAAAACGCGAGCCGAGAGAGAGACTAGAAAGTGTCGTAGTTTCGTTATTTTGTTTTTGTTATTTTAGTTTGTTGTGTTTCTTTATTATTTTTACCCCGATCCCGTGAGGGTGAAGGGCGAAGCTGTTTTGTTGTTTTGTAATAGACTGGATTCTCTCTCTCTCTCTAAAAGTATTTATATAAAGACCAGAATATTTCCGGATTCACGCATCTCCCTGCGTCAAACTCTTCTGTTCAGAAAGGGGTGTGTCGCAGTGTGTGACATTGAGACTGAGCTTCAGGCGGTGGCTGGCCATCCAGGTTGAGATGTCAGCCAGGCAGGAAGATATTATCATTAACCTGTGAGGTAGAGGGGGAGAAAGAGAAGAAGAGTTGCGTGTTGTCTGCATAACAGTGATAGGAGTGTGTATTAATAACTGAACCAAGAGATTTGGTGTGAATGGAGAACAGCAGAGGAGCCAGTACAGATCCCTGTGGTACTCCTGTAACAAGGGGATGAGAAGCAGAGGCAGACCCATCCAGGTGACCTGGTAGATAGGAAGATAGGAAGCAAACCAAGACAGGGCAGTCCCAGAAATGCCCATCTCAGCCAAGGTGGAGAGGAGTAGTTTTGGTTGACCATGTAAAATGCTGCAGACTGTTCTAGTAGGATCAGGACAGAGGAGAGGCGTGAGGCTCCTGCAGTAGTGAGTGCCTCCATCACAGCCAGGAGCGCAGTCTCTGTTGAGTGCCCGGATCGGAAGCCAGAATGGTGAGGGTCTAGCAGGTTGTTCTGATGGAGAAAAGAGGTTAGTTGTTTAAGCACTGCTCACTCAAGGGTTTTGGACAAAAAAGGTAGAAGCGATACAGGTCGATAATTCATTACATCAGAGGGGTCTGAAGTGGGTTTCTTGAGGAGTGGGGTAACACAAGCCATCTTAAAATTGGAGGGAGCATGACTAAAGGCAAGGGAGGTATTAACAATACTGACAGTGGAAAACATGCTGTTTCATTGGCTATTTTCGTAAACTACTGGAAACCTGTTTGATAATAAATGGGCCCACAAACCATTCACTCACACCCATGGGAAATTTAGCATGTTTTTGGACTGTGGGAGGAAACCCACGTGAACACGAGGAGAACATGCAAACTCCACACAGAAAGGCCCAGGCCGGATTCAAACCCAGAACCTTCTCGTTGTGAGGTGACAGTGCTACCCACTGGACCACCGTGTCACCCCTGGAGAGGGTTTATGACACAATAAAATGCCATCATAAGCAGTCATGGGTAAAATGTTTTTCCAATCTACCTGCTGGTGGCTATGGAATGGTATTCATCACTAGCTTAAAGCCAACACATTTCACCATGTCAGTTTGACATTGTTCAACATAATTTTACAGTTCCTAACATACAACACAGGGTTGCAGCACAGTAATTCTTTGAACATCATGTTTTATATGATTTTCTTTGAACTGGGTTTTGTTTGTTTGTTTATGTTATTTCAGTGTCTTACACCCTTTTAGGGTGCCCAGCCCATATGAGCTTACAAGACACTACTTGTTATATACATGTGATCAAATACATGGGAGTGAGATTTATCAAAGAGCACAATTATGGTACGTGCCATTTATGAACAAACAGGGTACCGGTATTTTAAGAAAATAGCCAATTAAACAGTATGTTTTCCACCATCAGTGTAATAAATGTCATTACAAAATGCTTGGCTGATGTGATTCATTTTAAAACCATTGTCAAATTTATGCATGTCTTAAACACACAAAGCACTTTGTGAAAATATTACAAACAGATATAATTTGAAAACTCACCAGAGGTCTAAGAAATTGTCATTGTTATCTTTTCAGTGAACATCTTTGGCACATGCCTGCATCTTCTCTAGACACGCTACTTTAAGAATCTGAATTTATTTAATCCTGTGGGAGTTACAGTGACTCACCATGGTCAAGGTCAAATCTAAAGTTCAGCTTTTCCATTAACAGTGAGAAGTGTGGTGTTGCTCTTTCCTCTATTGCCGCATCTCCAGTTTAGAGTACAGTAAGCAAACGTGAAGGAAAGAGATTCAGTATCAGGCTATGGCTGCAGAGAGAGAGTCAAATTTTACTGCAATACTGATTGTTTTACTGTTACCTACCCGTAAGACTTTTGGCGAAGGGACTTGTCCTTGTCCAGTCAATATATTGCCATTTAAAAAAGAACATTTCACGTTCACAATCCTTCTCATCACTGTTTAGATCAAGCGTAAGAACTAGCTCTGGCCTATCCTCAGCATTCTTTATAACATGTCTCTGATACATCCTGGCAGCTGTTCCCAGATCAGCTTCTATCTTTCTCTCTGAAAACATCAACAAACATTAGCAATGAAAACACATTTCATCAAAGAGACTGCATCATGCTGAAATCAGTGAGGAGATGAATCTCATGACACCACCTGTCATTGGTTTGGCTCTGAGAATGTGCAGAAGAATGCAGAGAATGGTGCTGCTGTGTGATGAGGCTCGGATGGAGACACCTTCAATGGCCGGCTCTGCTGATGGGCAGTGACTGGCTGAGGAGCCACTAGGCCCTGATGTTGAGGCCCTGTCCTGCCCTTCAGTGTGGCTCTCTGACCCTGCTGCTGCTCTTCCTTCCTGTCTTACACTGCCACTGTCAACAGACCTCACTCTGTCTCTCTCATACAACCCAATGTGCCCACTGACAGCACACTAAAGGCTCTGACATATTCACAAGACGTGGACATTTCACGTTCACTTGTGTTAAATTTGAACACCGTTCCAAGCAATTATTCCTCCTGTGTATGTCAGAGGTATGCAGACTCTCAAAGTTAAATATATAGTATTTTGCAAATTAAAAAGGGAAACCATTTACATTTACATGTATTAATGATTATTTATTCCTTTTAAAATAGAATAGTTGTCAAAAGCATTAGAGCAGTATCATATTTAAGAGGGCCACTTACTTTTCACATACTTAAACCTGTATTACTTGTAATACTGCTGGTCTTGTATTTCTGACAGGCAGCATTTCTGAGTCCAGTAATGCGTTCTGTCAGTATTCCAGATGATATAGACACTCTCGAGACTCTGGAACATCATGGAAATTAAAAATAATAATAACAATTTTAAAAAATGCTTGTGCATGGAAAACCTTAGAGAGAGAGAGGAAGTAAAATGAGAAGGTGATGACATATAGATCGAAGGATTTTTTTTTAGGGTAACCAACAATATTAATAAGAGTATTTGGAAGAGATAGATATGATAAATATGGTAAATGTGTATTACAAAGCCTACATCACCTTAATTTTAAGCAGAGGTGGGTAGTAACACGTCATATTTACTCCGTTACATTTACTTAAGTAAATTTTTGAATAAATTGTACTTGTAAGAGTAGTTTTAATGCAACATACTTTTCACTTTTACTCGAGTATATTTGTGAAGAAAAAATGTTACTTTTACTCCGATATATTCGGCTACATTCCGCTCGTTACTTTTATTTTTTACCCATTTTTTATTCAATGCACGTTCTGTTTGTTTCTTTCTCTCAGAGAGACTTCAGCCAAAGAGGCTGACTGGTCTTTGCTTTGGCGCTGTCATAGCCCCACATGACTCCGTTTCACCAATCAGACGTAGCTAGTCACAGCACACAGAAGGATGAGTGGGTGACAACAATGGCTGAAACAACTGCGGGTGATTCGTAGGAGGCAGAACACCCCTGGCCTCACATTCAAACTACGTTTTACTTACAGACTTTTACCAAAAACAGCAGTTACATTATGCACTGCCTTCTTTGTCTGCCTAGAAATGTGGACATTTCAGCCTACAAGAACTCAACTTCGAACTTGAGAAAATATGTGGCGGTAAGTTGTATGTTAGTTTTGGCTGTGGATGGATAACTATTTGACTGAGTGGTCATTTATTGTCTTGGACAATCCGTTTGTGAAATATACACGCATTTGTGATGCCTGGGTACCTTCCAAAATAGCTGTGCGTAATACCACAGGCGTTGTTTACGGCGGCGTCACCCTTTTTAGTACAGTCTGGCTTGTTTGACCATTCATTTATTCAGTAGGTGAGAGTATAAGCTTTCTAACGATGTATAACATGTCTAATTTTGCTTTTGGAATAGTGTTGTTTAGGTCAGCGTAAACAAAATTTTTCTTATCATCGCATTCACTTATGCATTCACTCTGTGGTAGCAGTAAAAGACGCAGAACGTGGTCAACGATTATTCGTAATTTCTTGGGAAATACTATTATTATTGAGGACTTCTGGGCATAGCTAAGCCATATGTTTGCTGATAGGCCTAGCTGACATCGTTTTCTGGAGCAAAACAGAAGCGGATTGAACTGTATTGTTGATTTACGGTCTCTGTCTCCATCTACTGAACACAGATAAGATTTCATCATTGCTATGTAAGTAGGCTATTATTGCTCAAAATACTTCGGTTATATACGTTATTTTTTAAATTGAGTGTGTTTAAATAGGTTACTGGTATTAATGTGGATATTTCACACTGTAATGTAAGCGTTAGTTAGTAGTGTAATAGTTTTTGTGAAGCATGCAACAGTCATGACATGAGCGCTGGAACATTGCATAGCATACATAACGTTTGTTTATGCTAAACCGGAAGTTCTGCACATATTTCGCGCAAAGCATCATAGGACTTTGGAATATCGTGGAGAAGTGCATCATTAGGTACAATAGTGGTGCTACAAAGCATTATGTTTCCCACATATAAAGTTTCTGTTTGAATTTGAGCAGGCTTCTCTTTGTTGTGAAGATGAGTCTATTTTAATGGATAAATCCCTGTAGCCTCATTGGTATTTTTTCTGTCAACGGAGGGTTCACCCCAACAAACTGACGGGGTATACAGACTTAATAGAGTCCAACAGAAAGCGAAAATCCTCCTCTTCTGACGAACCTCCTGTGTATTGTTTTTTTTAAAGGGATATGATTTAGGCCATATTTGAATTTGCGCATGGCTATTTTATATTTTGTTTATTTCTATTGGACAAGCATTTACAATTTTATATTTTAGACATTTGGATTTTTATGTTCATTTACATTGCTCTGCTTATTACATTAAATCAGATTATATGAAGTAACTCAGTACTTGAGTAGTCGTTTCACGAGATACTTTCTTACTCTTACTCAAGTAATTATTTGGATGACTACTTTTACTTCTACTTGAGTCATTATTATTTTAAAGTAACAATACTTTTACTTGAGTACAGTTTTTGGCTACTCTACCCACCTCTGATTTTAAGTACAGTTT
Source organism: Anguilla rostrata (assembly GCF_018555375.3). Taxonomy (NCBI): domain Eukaryota; kingdom Metazoa; phylum Chordata; class Actinopteri; order Anguilliformes; family Anguillidae; genus Anguilla; species Anguilla rostrata. The sequence continues at coordinate 1,572,715 of NC_057948.1, forward strand.
TTAAAAGCACTTAACAGAACAGGTATTACGGTATAAACGTTTATCAACTTTCTAATCTATATCCTTCTGGAGCAGCCTTATGTACATAAAACTGCCCAATCATGACACTCGCTTGAGAGGTACTCAGGGGAATAGCCTTCATTTGGACTTCATCTGTGAAATTTAGAAGATGATCTGAAAACTCCTGCAGAGTGCAGTATTGGTCTGAAACAAAGACAAGAGACAATATCATGAGCAATCTTAATTTTGGATTTGGAGGCGGGTAATAAAATTGACAATGTATATTTTTTAAATATTCCTGTTTCTATTTCATCACTCAGCTACATTAATGTATGGCGAGTGAAACAGTGTGTGTAAGGTTAAGGGAGAATTTAAAAAGCAATGATAAAAGCTGAAAATACCAGCAACGAGGATGTACAGTATTTGTGCACCCTCATTGGTGCTAAAGAAGGGCAAGTGCGTATATGGGGGGGGGAAATTTTAATTCTAATGTAGAATTACATAGACATTTTACATATTGCATGTTCATTTGAATTTTGCCTGCAACATGCTTCCATAGTGAGTGTGCACTATACACTAGCTTCTTCATTGGACTCAGAAAGAACAAAGAAAAAGAGGCACACTGAATCCTGCGCGAATAACAGAAGTTGCATGACTGACTGTTTCCAGAAATATTCCGGCGTGTGACCCAAACAACCAAGCTTATGAACATCATTTGAAGAATAGCTTGGTGGGAGGTTTATTTATCTACGAAAAATGGCCATGTCCACTTGCATTGGATAGGAAGGGGGAATGCTGGAACATCTCTGGGCTCATGATTTACATGCTGAAAGACAAGAAGCACAAAAGGGTGAAAAGAAAAGCAAGGACCTGCAAAGCACACACATAATGTACTATCAGAGTGGGGCAAATCAGGGACAAAGAGGAAGAGGGAAAAGTCAAAATGGAGGACAGAGACGACGGGGTACCCCAAACGCAGTGATCTGTTATGTGTGTTATGACTCACCATAACTTTCTGAGCCAGAAAGTGTTCATGGCTATGAATGACTGTTACATAATGACTATTGTACCTTATCAGAGTGCCACCGACCAGGACACATTGCGAGAAACTGCCCAAATAAATTAGAATCTGGACAATGGTCAACGCCATCACCCCAAGATGTCACGGTGACACAACCTGGGGGGCCAGGGCCATATCACACATAGGGAAAGGCAGAGGTTGAAGAAGATCACACAGCACACACACATACTCATGTGAGCATGGGAACCGCTTCTCACATAAACCAACTAGGTTACATTGTATGGCATTACATTCTGACACAGGCAGAGATCCAGCATTCGAGAAGGCTTGGGATGGCCCTCTTGTAAAGAAGCCACTGAGGGAGTAAGTGGTTTGCATGTGTCACTGGTATCAGCTGAAATTATTGCTGCTGCAACTGAGGCACTTAGCTTGCATTAGCCTCGTAGCCTTTTCCCCTCTGACTGTTCATGTACCGCATGCAGTGCACTCGATTCTTCTGTAGGCACATCTCACCCCCGCACGCACCTTACATTACAGAAATGTTTTGACTAATGTGCCTCAAGCCACTTTGAAACGTTGTTCAAAGTGAAAACTTAACCCTGCCACTCTGCTCCCCACAGCTGACGATGGTGAACCTCATTCCTGTGGTGCTCTGATTGATGCTTACACTAAGCCCCATCTTCACCTTTCTGAGGTGCCCTTGCCTAATTCTGACTTGATCCTTTTTTTTAGCTCATTGCGATCCCACCACGGGATCCCCCTTTTTTCCTATGCTGTATTTAGTTATTTCTCCCCAACAGAGAGCGCTCATTTATCCTCTCACCTCTCCGCACAGGCTGCGGAACTCTTTGCTCCCTCCCGAGCTTGCCTTATGGCAGAAGGAAAATTCCTCACTGTATACACTGATTCTCGCGACGCTTTAGGTGTGTGTCATTATTTTGGAGTGTCATGACTCTTAGGCAGCAGTGTAATTTTCTTACTTCCACAGGAAAACCCATCTCTCATGCCGAGTTAGTCTGAAACCTGCTCTCAGCCCTTCTGAAACCCTCTTTGATTACAAATGTCAGGCTCACACCTCCTCCACTGATTTTGTTTCCCTAGGTAATGCTCGTGCTGATCCTAACTTCTTAATCCTCCCCTGTGTTGGTAATGTCCTTGGCGCTTGTAAATGATCTTAACCTTTTCTCAGTACAGGATATACAGGTTTTCTGGTCCTCTGCGGACCCCTGTGAAATCTGGACGTGGGCCTGCCATTGCTCAAAGACTTCTTCTGGTTTATGGACTGATTCACAACAGTGCCCTGCTCTGCCCTGGTCGGCTTTTCCCTTTCTGGTGTAACTGTCACATTCCTCCGATCATGTGTCAAAAAAGGGGGATGGATTGACTACATAACCCGTTATTATTATGCTCCCAGATTTTTGACTTATGCACAAAATTTAGGCTAAAAATACATTATACGTCTCACCAACAATGTTGGAAGAGGGACAGTAACGCCCCAATCTGCTCACCTGAGACCAGAAGGACCCTTTGAGCATTTAATGATGGATTTTATTGAATTAACCCCATGCCAGAGTTACAAATATTATCTTGTTGTTATAGATATGTTCTCCAAATGGGTTGAATGTTGTCCTTGTAAACGCTACTGTCATTGCTGAGAGACATTATTCTTTGATGGGGACTTCCATCTAAACTGTCTAGTGATAATGGGACTCACTTGTTAATATGGTAGTTCAGCATCTGTCTGCAGATCGATGTGTGGACTGGGGGGTGGGCATGGAGTGGGGGCGGGCATTGACTGGGGGGTGAGTATTGACTGGGGGCGGGCATTGACTGGGGGGCGGGCATTGGCTGGGGGTGGACATTGACTTGGGGCGGGCATTGGCTGGTGGATGGGCATTGGCTGGTGGGTGGGCATTGATTGGGGGGGCGGGCATTGACTGGAGGGGTGGACATTGACTTGGGGGTGGGCATTGACTGAGGCATGAGCATTGACTGCTGGGTGGGCATTGAATTGGGGGGGGCATTTACTGGTGGGGCGGGAATTGACTGGAGGGGTGGACATTGACTGGTGGATGGGCATTGACTGGTGGATGGGCATTGGCTGGGGGGCGGGCACTGGCAGAATGCAGGTAGGGTTGGCAGTTTGTGTGACGCGTGTCCATCTGTCCATCCTGCTGCTTGGCAGGTCTCTGCTCCAGCAGCTTCAGAAGCTCCAGGTTCTGGTGGCTGGGAAGGTGCTTCAGTCATGCAAGATGGCCTCCTCTCAGACTGGCACCTGTCTGATGGTAAGCAGCCATCCAGAGCTTTCTGCTGTGTGCAATGAGACAGACTCGCAAACAGACACACACACACACTGCTGCACATCCTCTCTGTATACATGTGCAAATACCCGCATACACACACCCACACACTGATGCACATCCTCTCTGTATACATGTGCAAATACCCGCATACACACACCCACACACTGATGCACATCCTCTCTGTATACATGTGCAAATACCCGCATACACACACCCTCACACTGCTGCACCTCCTCTCTGTATACATGTGCAAATACCTGCATACACATACCCACACACTGATGCACATCCTCTCTGTATACATGTGCAAATACCTGCATACACATACCCACACACTGATGCACATCCTCTCTCTCTCTCACATATACACACACACACATATCACACATATACATTTGCAAATAGTCACATCTAAAACCTTTGATACAGGGCCAACTCATCAAACTCAGATGTGAAATAAAATTAGTGGGCTCATTATTTCCATTTTACTGTGACTGGGTACTGCGTACTGTGGCCATGGAAACAGTGCCATCTATATGCTGTCCTGTGATATGCCTTCAGCCTGAATATCCCTGTATATGTTCATCCCTGCCAGGTGGTGGCGCTGTGTTTCATGCTGGTGCTGGGCTCCAACATGCCCTGTCTGCTCGAGTTCTCCTCTATGTCCCACACAGTGAAGTCCTCCCCCGTCCCATCGGCTGAAGTTTACACCACCACTCAAAGTATGTCCACAGGGCCTACATTCTGTCTCCAACAGTGGGCCCATCTGCACGTGTCTGGCTGAATCAGGCGCTGTGTGTCTGGCTGAATCAGGCCCTGCATGTCTGGCTGAATCAGGCCCTACATGTCTGGCTGAATCAGGCCCTGCATGTCTGGCTGAATCAGGCACTGTGTGTTTGGCTGAATCAGACCCTGTATGTCTGGCTGAATCAGGCCCTGCATGTCTGGCTGAATCAGGCCCTACATGTCTGGCTGAATCAGGCCCTGCCTGGCTGAATCAGACCCTGCATGTCTGGCTGATTCAGGCACTGTGTGTCTGGCTGATTCAGACCCTGCATGTCTGGCTGATTCAGGCACTGTGTGTTTGGCTGAATTAGATCCTACATGTCTGGCTGAATCAGACCCTGCATGTCTGGTTGAATCAGGCCCTGCCTGTCTTACTGAATCAGACCCTGTGTGTTTGGCTGAATCAGATCCTATATGTCTGGCTGAATCAGGCGCTGTGTGTTTGGCTGGTGGGAGGTATTCAACCCAAAAAAGACAATTATCAAGCTGATATCCCAAAAAATACTCTTTTCATTTGCATAACTGCATCAGTTCCAAAAAGTGCTCAAGTGCAAAACAGAAGTGAAAAGTAGGGTGCCCTACCTCAGACATGAGACGGCGTGCAGGTTCTGCTTTTCACCGCCAGTCTTACCTTTTTGAACTGACGGACCTGTTGTAACCCGGTGCTTTTATTAGTGCGGGTTGAAGTCCTCTTTCTCTACAGAGTTTTAAATCATTTTCCTCCACTGTGACCTAACCCTAACCCTCACAATCACATTGTCCGTTCAGGAGAGCGCAGACCAATGTTTGCTTTTCTCCAAACCTCACCATGCCAGGCAGATGCTTCTCATCACACTGCAGGTTACAAGCAGGGCTATAAACAGGCATGATCCAGAGGAACACGTGCCTGGTTAAAACTTGCAGGGCCCCGGTCAACCAGCAGAGGTCAGTGGCGAACAATCAGATGCTTTAATCCCAGCCAGCTGAAGCCTCCCATCTCTGTACTGACATGGTCCAGATTCGATACCAGAATGCAGGGCCCATCCACACACAGGAAAAGTGCCTTAACAGATACCACACCATGGGGCCCATCAACACACTGGAACAGAGCCTTAACAGATACCAGACCACGGGGCCCATCAACACACTGGTACAGTGCCCTAACAGATACCAGACCATGGGGCCCATCCACACACTGGAACAGAGCCTTAACAGATACCAGACCATGGGGCCCCATCCACACACTGGAACAGAGCCTTAACAGATACCAGACCATGGGGCCCATCCACACACTGGAACAGAGCCTTAACAGATACCAGACCATGGGGCCCATCCACACACTGGAACAAAGCCTCAACAGATACCATACAATGGGGCCCATCAACACACTGGAACAGGGCGTAAATAGATACCAGACCATGGGGCCCATCCGCACACTGGAACAGAGCCTTAACAGATGCCAGACCATGGGGCCCATCCACACACTGGAACAGAGCCTTAACAGATACCAGACCATGGGGCTCATCCACACACTGGAACATAGGCTGAACAGATACCAGACTGTGGAGCCTATCCACACACTGGAACATAGCCTGAACAGATACCAGACTGTAGAGCCTATCCACACACTGGATTAATTGGGTATTGAAACGTGGTACCACTATAACACCAGTTCCAATACACTCAGTACTTACGGGACCGAATCGCAACACAGATTTGAGTGCCTCATTTTGGTGCCACACACATCACTAGCTAACGTTACACTCGCTCTGATGACTCGGACAGTGACTGCAGGTACCGTTAGCAAGCCGGCTAAAGTTAAACTCAGCCCAAAGTTTAACACGAATGGGAGGTTTCATTCAGCCAGAATTATGTGCCTCGTTGTGCACTAGCGCCCTCCGCTGGTCGATCAGGAGGTCGCGGTCCGCCTGTTGAGCTGCAGCGTGGTAAGAAGCGGGGGCTGGCACCACGTGCTTCAGAGGAGGGGGGGCACATGCTCATCTGCGCTCTGCTGAATCCACTGTGGCAGTGAGCTGAGACGAATACATTTGGGCTTTCTCAACTGGGGGAAAAAGCATTAAAAACTAAAATAACAGTTTGATTTGCCAACATGTTTCACCAGTAAAGTGCCCTTTTAAACCCCACAGTATTACCCTTAGAAATACATCAGGATGGGAGATCTGAGTCAAAGCTGAGAGGCAGCTGTTGGTGCTCCAGCCCGGAGGGTGGTCTTACAGGCGTCACTGTTGGGTCGCACCCTGGCTAACGGGCCGTTTCTCCGCTCTTCCACAGAGAGGAGAGTCCTGGCGGTGGCGCAGAGTTCTTCAAACCCCCTGCGGAGCGGAACCGCGGGCGCGTTTGCACAGTCTACCGTGGAACCCTGTTCCCGCCGGGCGTCCACGGCAACTCTCGCCACGGCAACCCCTTGTGTGCCCCGCCCCCCCAACTCCTACCTACAAGCCCCTTAACAAGGAGATAGAGAACTGGAGATGTAGTGAGACAGAGAGGTGAAGAGATGGAAAGGCAGAATGGGAGGAGGGGAAATATCCTTACGTGCTACTCCAAGCAAAACCCCAAAAATGTTATTTTTTTAGTTTCTCCTTGCTGCTCAAAAGCCTGCTGAGGGCCGAGGTTGGGAGACGGGCCTGCTGAATCTGTAACAACACCAGTGCCTATCTGAGCTCAGAGTGGGTGCACGTGGGCGGGACTCCTCCACACTGAAGAGACGCCACTGACAGGGCCGGCCGCCACAAGCAGAGAATGCCCAAAATACGGCGGGGGAACGACGGCGATGAGGGAACTCCGGATGAAGAGGAGGAGGACTCATCCCCTTATCTCCCAGAAACGAATCTCGACCAGGTGCCTGCTTGTTCTCTGAGTGGCTGAAGAGCAGCCTGCCAGGCTTTTTCCCGCCTTCTCTGCTTTGAGCAGGCTCTGTTACATGAACTCGCTCCTGCAGAGTGCTGTGGGATCTTCAGATTCAGCCGCTTACGGGCAGTAGGTCTGCGGCTAGACATGGCATTAATGCAGTAATTATGTAGTTCAGTAATGTTGCAGAGGTCAGGCCTGTTCTTTTCCACTTTCTCCAATCATGAAATGGAAAGCTATTGGATTTAATTACCCAAAAGACTGTTCTCAATACAGTCTTAGTTGGATTTAATTACCCAAAAGACTGTTCTCAATACAGTCTTAGTTGGATTTAATTACCTAAAAGACTTCTCAATACGGTCTTAGTTGGATTTAATTACCTAAAAGACTGTTCTCAATACAGTCTTAGTTGGATTTAATTACCTAAAAGACTGTTCTCAATACAGTCTTAGTTGGATTTAATTACCTAAAAGACTGTTCTCAGTATGGTCTTAGTTAAATTTAATTACCTAAAAATGGTTCATTTGTAAATAATACTGGTTCATTATGAGACTATAATGCAAATTTTGAACATCTGTTCCCTTGGAATGTTTCAGGTTTTCAATAGTTTGTGATTTGGCAAAGGGCAATCAAGAAATAGATTATTATTTTTTAAATAAAAACCTTTTACTGACAAAATATTCACATTGAAATTAATAGAACATTTTTAAGGACACATCAATTTATTGTTTTGAATAATTTACTTCTTTTTTTTTCAAAACAAAGCCAGCCATTGTGTCCTTGTGCGGGTTTTAACTTTTTCATTGCATTTTTCACAGGTAAATAATAAATTTCACAGGAAATGTAAATACTCTCCAGATATGGCAGCAGACAGAAAAATATGTAACTTATATTCTGAAAATAAAAAAGTAAAAACAAATGCAAAAACACACGCGTTGTGTGCACTGCAGGAACATGTTTCCCCTTTTCTCCTTTTGAAATGAGTTTCAAAGATAGCTTGTGTGCTTGATGCCAGAACCATGACAGAATATCTGAGGCGGTCAGTTGTGTATCTTGAGGCCAATTCGCTGGACTGGACAGAGTGAGTAATAATGGAAAGGTAGGTGTCTAAGTAGGCTGTTTCTAAACAGCAAGGGGGCGGGGGGTGCTCAGGGGTTTGGATACGGACTTTGCCTCTGCTTTTTGTCTCTACTTGTCCTGGTGCTGTACTAGGGGTGTAAAATGCACTGATGCAGTGCGATGCATCGATCTTAAGGTGGTGATTCCACTGCATTTGAAATGTTAGAAACCATTATAATTATAATAATAATTTCAAAAAGGCAATCTGCTCATTTATTTTGAAAAAATAAGATTCATAAGCAAGAAGGGGGTCCTGGTAACTGTCCTTTTTGCTAATTGTTGGCTACAACTTTGCCACAGTAGGCCTTAATCACATGTTGGCCTTTAAAGAAATTGAAGGTTTTCTTCAAAAAACCCAACCCAAAGAGTCGAACCCAGAAGGAGAATCTCTACACAACAGTGCCTTTTGATCACATATTTTCTATTATATTTTGACGTCATGCAATCTGTACATAGACATTCATGCATTTTAGTATCCAGCTGGTACAAGATCCAGGGATGCACAGCTTTCGTGTTATTTATGAAAAATCTCCCAAATACATTTATTTGTAAATTGCAATCAAATGTGGAAGTAGGTTGCTTTGTGGGTGACGCAGATATATAACTATAACAAGGTGTAAGCAATCTGTCTTACATAGAAAAAAATCCATACATATTTCATATACATGTAAAATACTGCCCCGCTTTGAGATGGCCTTGAGAAGAAATGTGGCATGTAATTGATTCTCATGAATTCTCGCTCCATTAAAGGGCATCCAAGGTAAGGTGAGACTCGGTGAGACCAGGTATGTCCAAAAGGCCGAAGTTGGTGCAGGTTTTTGTTTTAGCCTAGCTCTACAACACCTGATTCAACAAATTAGCTAATTATGATCTTTAGTCAAGACTTTGATTAGCAGAATCAGGTGTCGATTAATTCTAGGTGAAAACAAAAACATGTACCTACACTGGCCCTTTCGGATAAGACGCGACAACCCTACTTTCTAAGTTTATGTCCTTCTGCCTTTGAAGTAAGATGCTACAATCTTCCCAGAGAAGGAAGAGAGGATGTAAGGAATGCAAGAGTTGGTCACCTAGTTAGCTTCGGATAACCTCTGTTTTATCCATAAATGACAGTTTTAAGTCAAAATGGCTTACCATTCTGAATGTCAGAAGAAGAGATAATATTAGTAGAACAGATAAAGCCATGTTCTTTCATTTATGTTCAGCATATTGCAGGAAATTACTTTGTCTCTGCTTGTCTGTCGATAAATTAACAGAGCAGGATGTTTTTGACAAGAGCGTTCACAGAAACAGCTGACACTATACTGGCCAAAAAAAATTGATGTCAAAAACATCATCCGCTTTTGTACAGAAAATCTTACAGACACAGAAATGGCTGTAACCTGCAGTCAATGAGGGTAATAATTTGTCAATAATTATGCTGTCAAATCTGACTTTGTGTGGTGACTGTCAAATCAAAGTATGCCATGTCATGAAGCATCAATGCACATAATTTAAGTTGCCTCTTCTCTTCTTTTTGAAAATTTGAAAATATCTGAACTGTATGTTCCTTAACTGCTGTTTTCCTGTGCTATTGCTAGGGCTGGCAACATGTATTTCCCTTGTAAATATGACATGTAAATAGGGGATGTATTTTTATTGTACAGTGTATTTTAGTATTTGGGTCATTTTGGAAGTGGTTGGTTGTTCTCCTTTTATTTTTTAGGTTTCCAGCATGAGCGATAAGAACATTTGTACTAACTTTCTGTATTTGTCTCCAGTTGTGTAGAGGTAGTATGTAAAATATAAAAATTAAGTTCTTGTTGGTTTTGATTATGTCACAAATGTATGAAGTAAATTATTTTTATGCATAAACAATTATATTTATCTGAAAACATTTATGGATAGCTTTTATTAGTTTCTCTACAGGTAGCCTTGCGCCTATCTCAGCATGCATTGGGCGAGAGACAGGAATACACCCTGGACAGGTCGATAGTCCATCACAGGGCACACACACACATTCACTCACACACTCATGCCTAGGGGACTGGACTCTCATATTAGTCTAACCTGCATGTCTTTGGACTGTGGGAGGAAACCGGAATGCTCAGAGGTACTTCACAGAGTTTACTCCTGACTCCTCATTGAATAAAGACAAAAAATATGTTTTTAAACTTCCAAGGCGGGGGAAAAAAATCCCTGCTCCTGCAACAATGGCAAGAAACGTATGCGCACTAAAGCGCTGATGCTCAAGAGAAAGGATGGGCTGAGCCCCTCGCTGAAGTTTGGCAGACCCACAGAGGTCCTGCCTGAACTCACACGGGATAACTGCTGAAACACACCGTGAATTCCAAACGCTTATTTAACTCTGGTGGCCAAAAGCCTCTTCAAACCCCTTTGATCTAATATTTGCCTTTCATAGCCCATATATTTTATCCCATATGGAAAATAAATACATTGCTATGTATTTCAGTTTAAACCGAATGTGTTCCAAATGCATTGCAATACAGTTACACTCTTGAGTAAATGCTTTGCTATGTGTTTCAGTTTAAACAGAATGCCTACAAAATGCTTGAAATACATTTGCATTCTTGCACAAACATGCAGCAATGTATTCCGTTAAACGTTTAATGGTTTTTATGTACCTGTTTTTAGTATTTCAAGACTGTCCAAATTCAATTTTAATAACATAAGCAAATCTGTAGTAATAAGACCAATTATCATTTTTCATGAATATGTTTATTGTACTGTAGATGGTACAATTGAAATGTTAAAATTCAATTACTTGTTTTATGTTTTCCATTTTGTCAATACCAATAAATTCAGTGGCTTACAGGAATTTATACCATCGTTCATACAATTGCCCTTTAATATTTAAAACAGTAATTGTAATATTTATTGTTGTAGTTGTAACTGTCTTAACATTGTTCTGTATTAAATGACACTAAAATATTTCTGAATATGGCCAAATACATTAATGAAATAATATTTTTATGTTCAAATATTTGAAATACATATTTAAAATATGTTCCATTCTAAAAATCTTTATACTATGAATATTATGAATATATTATTTATTTTCAAATATGATTCTATTCCATTTGGGTAAAATATGATATTAATAAGAGGACAGCTTACAGGTGGCTATTCTGAGAAACTATGCCTAACCTTTTCATGCTGGTGCCAAATCTGGCCAATTCTTACCCATTAAAGGGGTGTTCTATTTCAGGTTATCTAACTCCAGAATTGAGAATCACAGAGACTTGGCTTAAATGAAGCAAGACACTTTTTACATTTACGGGCAGAAATAAAGAGTCACATATGAAATTATCTGGATGATGCAAAAATGATGTTGTTCTCCTTTAGTTTTTAAATACTGAGAGATCACACATGTACAGGGTAGCATGTCCTGAATTATAAACTCCTTGAGAGCAAGTATGCAAAATCTGAGGGTGACATGCAAAACAACTAAAGATAAGCAATGTACCCTGGTGTTCCTTAGTGTCTCCAAATCTATCTAAAATGTCTAAATTGTGCATTGCTGTAAATCATAACCTCATATATTTCACTACAAATAAACTGTTTTATGGTAAATGGTAAATGGACTGCATTTATATAGCGCTTTACAATTGATGCCTCTCATTCACCAGAGCAGTTAGGGGTTAGGTGTCTTGCTCAAGGACACTTCGACATGCCCAGGGCGGGGTTTGAACCGGCAACCCTCCGACTGCCAGACAATCGGTCTTACCTCCTGAGCTATGTCGCCCCTTGACTCATGAAACTTACCTTTGCATTATTTAAAATGATAATGAGAATATCTTCATCAGGACAGAGTTGTAAGATGTTTAGGGGTCTAAAAACCCATCCAAAAATGATTTTCATCCATTATGACAGTTTAAGATGAAACATTGATATGACATTGAAAACTGATGTGAAAAAACATTGTGATGCACAGTGGTACACATACCTAAATATGTAATCATTCACTCCAGTATGTTTTTTGTACACTACAGTATGTAATATTTTGTTGCATGGGGATGAGACAGCATTTTACAGATGTCATATCACTTCAAGGGATATTTTACATTCATCTAGCACATATCAGCACACAGTACATTTTAATGAGGATATTCTATACCATTTCCATCCCATACTAACAGATAGGGCTGTTAGTTAGCCCCCAATACAAATATGGAGTTTGCATGTGTCCACGTGGGTTTCCTCCCACAGTCCAAAGACATGCTGGTAGGTTAATTGGGCTAAATTGCCCATAAGTGTGCGTGTGAGAGTCATTGGTGAGTGAATGGTGTGTGTGCCCTGCGATGGATTGGCGGCCTGTCCAGGGTCTGTTCCTGCCTCTCGCCCAATGCACGCTGGGATAGGCTCCAGCACCCCCAGCAACCCTGCCCAGGATAAGTGGGTATAGATAATGGATGGATGGATTATTAGGAAAGATTAACAGTTGTCTGTTACAACCAATGCAAATATAACAATATCAAAAACATATATTACAGAAATGTTACAAGCAGTAATTCATACATGTTCACATACTGTATATCCTAGTTAGACTGAATACTTCCTGTTCTTCTGATCCACCCCCAGAGGATCTGCTTTAGCCATGCTGATCAGTCAGCAAAATTAGTAAAATATTGTGAAAAGACCAATTATGCCTCAACAAGTGCTCGTATATAAATGCGTAATGTCACTTGAATGCACAATGCTGTGCTGAAGCAACCACTCCTGCAGATACACGGGGCTCTCGCGCTTTTTAATAAAATTAAAATGAAGCACGCCATATACCGTTCAAAAGTTTGTACTGTCCTCTACACGATAAAAGTATCAATTAGAACAAACTGAAAGTTACAACGGTGTAAAATATGAGTGTAAAACATCCACTTCTGTGTATGACACTAAATTTAGACTGCAGGTCAATATGAAGTGATTCACGCACAAATTTATTTTAACAAGTTATTTTTTATGATTTATTAAATATGTATATTGCATCACAGGAACAGCAGCATTAACAGGGACAGAACATAATGACTATCAGGAATTAGTGTGACAATGACGAAAAATCAGCACTGACAGAATATCAGTACTAAAAAGAAAAGCATATAAAATTAAGTAGCATTCCAAATAATTACACTTAAAAGCAAGCCTCTGACACCATATTAAAGTGACGGTTAATCCCAACAGCATTCTGTGAAAGCAATAATAATAAACATAATTGGTTTTACTGTTGCCAAATAGTAACCCAGGAGCCAGTGACTTGCAGGGCACTGTACGTCGGATTCCAGAGCACGGAAATCAAGTCAAACCAGTAAAAGGGAAGTTCAATCAAGACACGTTGATACAAAGGCCCAATTTCTCCTGGAGAGCAGTTTCCCCAGCATATCACACACCAGTGGCTTTTGTATAAAATGTTTAAATAAACTTATAAAATCTTTATCTAAACCTCAATTTGTAATGAAGTTTTTCCAAATAAAGGACGCAAACAAAAAAAACCCAAAACAATATGTTATTTTCATTGTTTATATAACAAAAGCATTTTGTTTAACAAAAATGCAAATTTCATGTGTGCAAAATTATGAACCCCTTAATAGTCAGTCAATTGCATGTGGCGCCTCCATTAGCTGTGATAACTTGGAGTAATGGTCTCCTGTAGCCACTAATCAGTGTCTGACATCTGTTTTGAAGAATTTTTGCCCACTCCTTATAGAACTCTGCCAACTGAGTGAGGTTTGAGGGGTGTTGGGTATGAACTGCCAGCATCAGGTCCTGCCACAGCATCTCAGCTGAATTTAGGTCAGGACTTTGACTTGGTCAATCCAAAACTAAAAATCTTCTTTCTCCTGAGCCATTCTGTGGTAGATGTGCTTGAATGCTTTGGGTCGTTGTCTTGTATGAAGACACATTTTCAGCCCAGCTTTAGCTCCTTGGCTGATGGCAAGACGTTCTGTTCAAGAATCTCCTGGTATGCCTCAGAATTCATGGTTCCGTTAACGATGTGGAGTCGTCCAGGCCCAGAGGAGGAAAAGCAGCCCCAGAGTTTGACGTTCCCACTACCATGCTTGACTGTTGGGATAAAGTTCTTTTGGTGGTAGGCAGTGCCAAGTTTTCACCAAACATAACAATTTTTATTGTGACCTGTGTCATCTGTCCAGAGAATGGACTTCCAGAAACCTTCAGGTTTGTCTAGGTGGCCTCTGGCAAAGTTAAAACGGGCAGTTTGGTTCCTTTTTGACAGCAGAGGCTTCTTCCATCCTATCCCATTTTGATTCAGTGTTCTTCTTATTGTTGAAACATGCACAGTTATCTGAGATGCCGCAAGGGAGGTCCGCAGATCTCTAGATGTTATGCTTGGGTTGGCTTTTACCTGATTCATTATTTTTATTGTGGCTTTTGGGGATATTTTAGAAGGGCATCCACTTCTAGTCCGAGGTGCTGTCATGTTAAATGCTCTCAATTTGTAAATGCTTTGCCTCACAGTGGACTGAAAACTCAAAAACTCAAATCTTTTTGAGATGATTTTATAGCCTTCTTCAGACTGATGTGCTCTCACTGCCCCCTTCCTGAGACTCCTCTGAGATCTTTCCTCTCGGCATGGTGTGTGTTGCATTCAGATGTATGGGTTACACCAAACTGACTAAGTTTATTACCTCTATTCATCAGAGTCCCACCCAAACTTTTTCCTGAAGACCTCTCCTTTGATTGGGTCATTTGATACACAATTATTTACCTACCTGATTCTACTTGATGCAACCAATCAACTTAGGGTTCTCTTATTTTTGCACCAATTCCTTTTTCATTTTGTTTTTCTACTACACTCATGATTTCCTCTCAACCAAAATATGGATTTGGTAAATATAAACCTGTTATGTCAGATAAAAAAAGACTGGTTCTGATTAAATAAAGATTTAATCGTAAAAACAAAAAAAAATCTATAATTGCACAAGGGGTTCACATACTTTCAAGCAGCACTGTATAGTATACAGGAAATACCCAATAGAGGCCAGAGAAGAGAGTCTCCTTATCTCGAGGCACCAATAGCAGAATGCCAGCCAATGGAGTCTCACTATCTGGCAATCTGTAATTGGGATGGCAAGCATGCTATCCCGCCAAGTTACTGTTGTGTTCCGTGCTCGGCCTGGACCCAAAATGCAGGACTCAGAGACAGCAGTTTAATGGAATTCAGGAAAGGGGTTTATTGAGTACACAGCAGGGGGCGGTAGGGACCAGGGCAGACTTGAAACAGGGACCGTGAGGGTTGGTGAGGTGGTCCGGGATCCGGCGTGGCGTGGCGCTGAACGGGATGCGGTAGGAACCAGGGCAGGCTTGGAGCAGGGAGCGTGAGGGTTTGTGAGGAGGTGGTCCGGGATCTGGCTGGGCGTGGCGCTGGAAGGGATTCCTCCGGTTTCGGCGGCGGAGCTGGACTGTGGACTGGGAGGCAGGCGAAGGACGGGCTGGACCGGGAGATTGGAGCTGGGGAGGTAAACTGGGGAGAACAAGGGAACACGAAACGAGACGCGACGAAGACAAACACGTAGGCTCGACAGACAGGGGAACACTGAAACAAAGTGCAAGAACAAAACTCAGTGACCAAGAGAACAGTGCAATGTAAGGGAAACAAAGAAGGTACAGAGAGTCTGGGTACGGAAAATAGAAACTAGGCTTAGGTTATACGCGGATTGCGAGGTTCGAAGCTAGGCGACAAATCAACGATCTGGCAAGGGGCGAAACAAAAAGCGTGACTTTATAATCTGGTACTAATTAGAACTAATAAGGAAGGGTGTGAGGAATGCGACCTGAACGGAGTGAGAAAATGGCTGAAGGCTGGAAGTCATTAGGGAGTGCATGGGGTATAAGGTCATGCCCACCCTGTGGGGAAAAGCAAAGACATGGTGAGGAACACAAAAGCACAAGGAACATAAATAACAGGAACATGAGGAAATACACATGACAACCGAAACACGAGGGCATAACAGTTACGCCTTGGTGGGGGCATGCCCCATACCTATACAGCACCGAGACTTTGGCACTTTTCAGGGTTCCCCACAGAAATAACCACAACAGCCACATACCTGCCATCCCAATAAGGGCTGTAACTTATCATGAGGAAGTGAATGGGCAAGGCATACATTCCTGGTTCAAGCGATGGTCCTGTCCCGCCTGGACTACTGAAACTCTCTTCTGGCTGGTCTGCCAGCATCCGCCATCAGACCCCTGCAGCTCATCCAGAATGCCGCAGCTTGTCTGGTCTACAACCTCCCCAGACATTCCCATGTCACCCCCCTGCTCACTGACCTCCACTGGCTGCCTGTTATGGCTTGCATCAAATTTAAGACTTTGGTGCTTGCATACCAGGCAGCTAAGGGGTCAGCACCAGGATACATCCAGAGGATCATCAGACCCTACACATCAGCCAGACCTCTCCGTTCTGCCACCTCTGGACGCTTGGCATCTCCCCCTCTTCGTGTCTGTACTTCCCGTTCGCGTCTCCTGTCTGTCCTGGCCCCTCGCTGGTGTAATGACCTTCCTGTGGCGGTCAGAACAGCAGAGAATCTGATTACCTTCAAGCGCAGACTAAAGACTCATCTCTTCAGGCTGCACCTCTCCCCACCCCTCCCTAGCCTCTAGTTTAGCTCAATGTACCTAGTTAGGCTAATGCGATCATGTTAGTTTTGTATTTGGCAGGATTGTTTTGTCTGATTCTGTTTAGGCAAATGTGATTTCAGTGCTAGTTTTGTACTTGGCAGGATTGTTTGATTGTTTGCTGAACAGGTTTCCCTACAGGGTTGGAGTCCTGATCTGTGGTCACTTCTGGCACTACGATCTTTGCTTCACTCTAGTGTGTTTTTCTGCACCTCTGCACCTTGAACTAATGCACTAATGTCGCTCTGGATAAGAGCGTCTGCTAAATGCCTGTAATGTAATGTAATGTAATGCATACTGAAAGGGTGAGATGGTCCAAAGTCCAAAAGCACCTGGGAGTGTTTCAAACTCAAACACCATTTTAAAGACGGACGAGAAAGAAGAGGGAGTAAAAGAAGGAATAAAACTGAAAAAAGAACGGAGTAAGTAGCCTCTTGTGGAGTGGGATGGAGAGAATATAAACTAAAGGTGAAGAGGTGTGGGAAGGAACGGGAATCTTCTAGCATAATCTCATTAACACGCCTAATTCAGCAAAACAGGAAACTGACAATAAAATGGCGGTTTTGGTGCAATAGGCTTCTTTTTTTTCAAATTTTTCATTTGGGACCAAAAGTAATTAAAAATAATTTTAAATAATTATGTGTTACTTCAGTTAAAAAAAAAAATAGTTTATGATAATTTTACTTCGTGAGATGTGGCGGTAGTCACAGCCCCAGTAATGTGATTTAAAGAGAAGGCTACATTTTGACACCTGCAACTGTAACATTGAATAACATTCCAAACGTTTTTCAAACAGTAGTAGTTTTGTCTAACAGACACTGATTTTGCACTGAATAACATATAAAAAAACAATTCGGTTGGACATGATGAGCCTTGTGTGGACAGTCTTCACTTTGTGGAAAGGGATGTCAGAATTTAGTTTTCTCTATAATCAAGCAGTTTGGATTTGGGCAAAATGTAGGAATGTAAAATGTGGCAGAATGTACAGAACATGGCATGTTACTGTTACAGATTTTGTGTTAATGCGATTTGGCTAACACTGCAGGTTTAGCTAAAGCGCAGTAGGATACTGAGGTAAAACTGGTAATACAGAGCTACACAAGCAATGTAGCATTAGTGTTACGGTTTTATAATTCTCCATAGAGAAGAAGGCTGCACATTCCAATGTTACCTGTTGCCTAGTTAGGTCAGGCGATGGTTCCACTGACAGCACAGAGCAACTGACACATTTTGATACTTGCAGGGACAACAGCAGACACAGTTTCCACAGGACGGACGTTCAACTAAAGAACTAAATTTAACAGAGGTAAGCGCTAGTAGCCCCTTCACATAAGCTGCCTTTCTTTCCATTTGAAAGGGGGACAGTTCACTTTGTCATAGGCTATTCAGCTCACTCTACCATAGGCTATTCAGCTCACTCCTTCATAGGCTATTCAGCTCACTCTGTCATAGGCTATTCCGTTCACTCTATCATGGGGTATTCAGCTCACTCTATCATGGGCTATTCAGCTCACTCTGTCATAGGCTATTCAGCTCACTCTATCATAGGCTATTTAGCTGACTCTGTCATAGGCTATTCTGTTTACTCTGTTGTCATTGCTTAAGCATTTAAAATGTGTCCCTTTAAATGTTTAGCCATTTTTTTCTGCAGTTGAACATTGTTAAGTATGATGCATTGTTGAAATAATGGTATGAACTCCATCACATAATTTTACTATATGAGTGTCGCAATTCCTTGATCCTGGCCTCCAGGATGACAAACATGAAAATGACAAATAACCTTCCAGGCTGTCTAAAAAAGAAATCAAACAGTCAATGACTGGAAATGTCACATAACCAACATACAGACATCATAATAGCAAACCTTACACCAAAACCTATGAACAAAACCAGTCAGTTAAGTAAAGCTAATAAATAACTTTAGTATTAACAGACATTATTCGCCATAAACTTTAGCATATTACGTAAGGGCCATAACTGATCATGAGGAAGTGAATGGGCAAGGCATACTGAAAGGGTGAGATGGTCCAAAGTCCAAAAGTACCTGGGAGTGTTTCAAACTCAAACACCATTTTAAAGACGAACGAGAAAGAAGAGGGAGTAAAAGAAGGAATAAAACTGAAAAAAAGAACGGAGTAAGTAGCCTGTTGTGGAGTGGAATGGAGAGAATATAAACTAAAGGTGAAGTGGTGTGGGAAGGAACAGGAATCTTTTAGCATAATCGCATTAACACGCCTAATTCAGCAAAACAGGAAATTGACAATAAAATGGCGGTTTTGGTGCAATAGGCTTCTTTTTTTTCAAATTTTTCATTTGGGACCAAAAGTAATTAAAAAATAATTTTAAATAATTATGTGTTACTTCAGTTTAAAAAAAAAAACTAATTTATGATAATTTTACCTTGTGAGATGTGGTGGTAGTCACAGCCCTAGTAATTTTATTTAAAGAGAAGACTACATTTTGACACCTGCAACTGTAACTTTGAATAACATTCCAAACTTTTTTCAAACAGTAGTAGTTTTGTCTAACAGACACTGATTTTGCACTGAATTACATAGAAAAACAGTTCAGTTGGACCTGATGTGCCTTGTGTGGACAGTCTTCACTTTGTGGAAAGGGATGTCAGAATTTAGTTTTCTCTATAATCAAGCAGTTTGGATTTGGGCAGAATGTAGAAATGTAAAATGTGGCAGAATGTACAG